>NW_026899932.1:0-128572 GCF_033153095.1 Gastrolobium bilobum
AACACGGATAATTAGGCGCTCAGGCCGTCACAAGGTGTACATACATATATATGTATACTGGCACTTAGGCCATCACTGGATTATTATCCGTTTATTCATCAGAATAGGTATACTGGCCATCAGGCCATTAGGTATTATTCACAATGCATTACAACATCCACAAGTAATTAGGCCATTTAAATTACGATATTCATTCTCTGAGATTTCCAAGAGACGTCCATCATGGATCAATCCTCTTATGCTTCGTAACACCTGAATCTCTACATAGTAGCCATTTCCAAGGAGAATTCCACACATTAACGCACACATATAGTCATATTTGTTTCCTTCATGGCATATCGGTCAAGCTAAACCATTATTCCGTTACGGACAATCATACTCTCAATGAACCTTGTTCAATGCCATCCATGGCGATTCTCTCAACTTCTTCCTTATACATATAATACATAATTAATTCATCTCCCCTATGCTTAATCAATACTACCTCCTTATGGATTTAAATCCCATATTTCGATACATCTCAATTTATCAATTGACCAACATTATAATTTCAAGTGGTCAAATCCCATAGGATTAATCATCAATTATTCTATTTATTTCTCTGCATGAACCATCTCACTTTGTTTAAGTGTACATCATCCATCAAGGACTTATAACTTCTAGTCAACATAAAATATTCAAACTCGTGCCTAAGCATATCTGTTCACCATTTTCAATAATCCAACAGGTTCTAAACCTTTCACCTTGATGAAGTCTATTCACCAAGTCCATTGTACACACTATACTACACACATACTTGGAAGCTTTACCCATACCATTTCCATACTATGGACTCATCTCAATTATATATCTTTATTATTCATGGTACTACAAGGTTCATCCATGCAATACCGTACATATCATAGATTTGTTTACAACTTTCACTTATAATCCAGCATTATAAATTTCATCTACAAGGTCAGACGAAACATTTAAGTCTGTTTCCCATAAGTCCTATAATATTCATATTTTACTTACTGCCATCTCTTGTCCATGGAGCAGTCAACACTGCATCCACAACATCAGGCTAAGGACTTACATTTGGTGTTCCAAGGTTGCCACGTAGGCTTCTTACGATGACTACGCATGTAACACAAAGGAATGGGTTGATCAGACCCACACTAAGGAATCACATATGCAGTAATCGATAAGAATCTACATACAACTATGCAACACACAACACAACTATATATTCATTATCAGAGTTCCCTAACAAAACTGCTCTGATACCATAAAATGTAACAGCTCGTTACGTACCGGTATTGTTAACATTAATTATGATATTAAGCGCAGTTACAATCACAGCAGTTCATTTAAAAAACGCGAATAAATTTTTTTCCAATTATTACGCGAGCATTTAAAACATAAAAAGGCGTAATAATTAAAAGCTGTGACCGTAACCGTAAACTCTTGCGGAAGACTTATTTATACTATTTTTATCACTTACGTTACTTATTATAAGTTACTAAGGAGTTCCCATAAACTCACTTAGCCAATTTCCAACTTTACGTTTTTTACCAATTCGAACATGTTTCACTCTAAGTTTTTCTGCGACCAAACCGATCGCAACCAACCCTTCTTCTCAGATTATATCTTTGTGTTACTTAATTCCCTTTTTAACAAGATAACATACGCTCAATACGGAGCTAATTTGCTCCGGTTATCGCCGTTTGAAGTTGGATAAGCAATTAGCCCAAACAACCCCAAAAACAGCTCCAAACCACTCACATTGCTCGAATTACTGCACTCAATCGACTCAACCATTTTCTCTCAAATTTTTATCCTACAAACTAGACATCTAAAACTTCATTTTGATATATCACACACTCAATTTGACTGAGAAACGAAGCGGGAATTAATTTCCCAAATCCGGTCCAGAATCTGCCTCAGGTGCAGGGGCACATGGGCAGTCCGTGTTTCTCTATTTATTTCAGGCCGAAGATCAACCCAGATTTTCCTTAAATTTTGACACAAGGTAGAGGACATCTCAACCTTCAAAATGGCATATGGCACGTCCCTAGGGGACCTCTATGGAGGGAGATATGCTCTCCCGAAGTTTGCCTAAAATCTGCCAATTCTACAGAAAATTCGCCAGAGTTTCCTTTGTTTTTCCAATAATCCCAAATTTGTAAAAGATCATTTAAACCTCAAATGTACCTAATAAACACATGATAATACAGTAATAATCCAATGGGTGGCACACACAAGGACCAACAACTCCTTGGGGCACTTACAACCCAATCCAGTTTATAGTTATTAAACATAGAGTCCATATTAATCATTCTTAAGTAGTTGCAATCACTAACACCTTTTTCATGCATATTTCCATCATACATATTATCATAACCTAAAACAGGCCTAAGGCCCTTCCATCATAATTAGACATGCATCAATACTATTACAATATGGCTTTACAAATTACAACTTGAAACTAAAACTTCAAATTACATTCTTCTAAAATTTCAACTTAATTTAAAAGACAACATAACCAAATACATCACCGCTAGACTTAGGCAAAATGGCATGAACAAGATGCTAATGAAGCTACTAATAAATACAAATGACATGTTCATACCCTAGGTCTAGCCTAGGCCACACGGCCAACAAAATGCAAAATAAGAAACGCTCCATCGCTCACTCTGCGGGCCTCTTGCCCGAGGCTCCTGCTCCACTGCTACCTCCTGAAATAAATGCCCCGAGACGGGGTGAGATATACGAATATATCTCAGTAACCAAGAGGTTCTGGAGAAAACTCCACCCAATGGTTCACTTCGATGCATATCAATAGAATACAACAACCACTTTGAAAACGGGATATAGCAAGGGATTTAGAGAATGGGGAATATAAAGAAAACAAAATACGACGATACGGGATGGTAACCCCAATTCCACGTACGCCCTCGGCATATATAAGCCTATGGGTATCATCCAAGGTGTGTTCACAGAAACCACAACCATGATGCCCAAACCAACCAAAACGCCAAAGACATTCCTAGTGTGCTCCTACCCGGATCACACACCATGACCGCAGTCAACTGGAACTCCCTCCTGGAGACCTATCCAGCGGAAGTCCGAAAATGCCCGAAGGCTAATAAAACTGTCTACTGGCCAGAGACTCGGTACTGCAGTACCCATAGCAATAATGCATGCATGCTCATGTGTTCTATACTATTCATACACACTTCCTACCGTTGCCATCAACTGGCAAGGTGGAACAGAAAAGGGGAACAAGCCCCAGTACCAAGAGGTTACCTTAATTCGTGTTTCCACAAGCTCCGCAGCAGCTTATCCCTCAGCTCGGTACACAGCGGAATGCCTACACAGAGGACATTCCCAATCACTCTCAGTTCAACCCATACATGTTAATTTATAATTACACATGCAATGAACCAATTTCTTACCTCAATCCACTTGGTCCCGGACCAAGGGCAATTCACTGATTCAAGATTCGGAATTCAGGTCGACGTACGGCAACCTATACAATAACGTACATCCATCAGTACTCGTCAAATAGTATCAAAACGCAAAAACACAAAAATCCTCCCCATCCTCCCTTGATGGTTCGGCCATTGTAGTGTAAATGTGAGATTTATTTTTCTAAATTTTCTTTCTCATTTTGTTACGTCTCATTAGGTTGTCAATAGGCCGGTTCAAGTGCCGGTTCGTCATTTTCGCGTCGAATTCCATCAAAACGCGAAAATCGCAAAATCCCCCCTTTTTCCCTTGGAGGTTCGGCCATATAGGTGTTAATTGGGGATTTATTTTTCTAAATTTTCTTTCTCATTTTAGTACCCATCCTTGGGTTGCCATAAGGCCATTTCAACTGTCGTTTCGCCGTTTTACGTTTTTTAAGCATCGTTTCGCTAAATATTTCGCTCTAGGTTCATTTATGCCAACTAAACCACTTATTATTTTTCCATTGATTCTAACACTTGCCAATCACAACACAACCCATCTAAGCACTATATAACTACACAAATCATCATCCAAATCATTTTTCATCATCAATTCACTCATTTTTCCTCAAAGGTTCGAATCTTGCCCTATGACATTCCAAAGAATTTCCATTCAATTTTAATCACTCCAACCTTCTCACAACCTATTATATCATCATACCATCATGCCACAATTCATCAAACAAGTCTCAACACCAAAATTCACAAGTCCAAAATCATGATCATCAAATTTTTCTAAGTTAAATTCATCAATTTTCACCAATAAATTTCATCGCATTTCTAGCTTTAATACATCATTCTAACACATTATCATCTAATACACATTTTCAAATTGAGCTCTCTAACACAACACATCATCAAATCAAGCTTTAGGTTTCCAAAAATTCAATCACAATTAAACCATGTAAATGGGATGGAAACATACTCACAACAAAGGCTAGAAGCTAACCCAAGACTCCTCCAAGCAATGGAAGATCAAAAAGCTCCATGGACAACCATTTTTTCTCCAAAATTTCGTGGCTGTAAATGGCCAATATCTCCCCAAATACACGGTTTCAAGGCTCAAGAGTGGTACCAATGTGTTTAGAAGGTTGTTTCCAACAAATTTCAACACAAAAATCACTTGATTTGGTTAAGAAATGATCAAGTTATGGTGAAGAGAAAATTTGAATGCAAATGGGGTTTTTGGGGGAGGGGGCTGCGGGTTTCATGAAGAAGAAGGGAGGAAAGTGATGCATGAATAGTGCCAAGCACATGTGGCTTAAGTCACTTAAGTGGGGTGGGTCCCACCGCCACCTCACGCGATTTAAAACTAATCCGAATTTTCCTCCGATTCCACTAAACGTCCGTAAATTCACAACCTATTTAGAAACTCAAATTTTTAACATTAACTATTCCCCTTTAATTAGGCTTGACCAGATGAATTAAGAGTCCTCCATTCGTTCGGAGAAAACACTGTTTTAAGCTATTACGCGCGCCATTGGCACGCTTCCCCAAATTGTCTTAATTTCATCGAATATTATAAGAAATCATATTTCCTAACTCATTAGACCATTTTTAACTCATATTTGAAACCTAGAGCTCAAAATTCAACTGGCACGTTTTACGGTGCAATCGTAACGCGGTATTTTTACCCGCGAAAAACACTATTCACTGATTTTTCTGAAACTTGCTTGTCCACTCATTTTTTTGTTCTGAACCCATTTCCAGGGTTATTTTTACCATCTGAGACCTTCTACTCAATTTTTATCTTCCTAGGGTTGCGTGTTGGCTAATTACCGTTTTGCCCTTTCTTTGTATTTTGGCCTAATCTTTAGGATTTTCACTAATTCATCACTTGATTGCTCACTTAATATTTTAATTACTTGATTTAAAATTGTGAGGTGTTATAAAACCGTTACTCCTAACGACCTCATCAAAACGAATATTCCAACTCCTTGATGCTTGCTTTAGCCCATATATCGACCTTTGAAGTTTGCATACCATATGCTCCTGATCTTTGATTACAAAGCCTTCAGGTTGTGTCATGTACACTTCCTCCTTCAAGAACCCATTCAAGAAGGCGGTCTTGACATTCATTTGCCAAGTTTCATAGTCGTGATATGCTGCTATCGCAAGCATGATCCTTATAGATTTGATCATGGCAACTGGTGAGAAAGTTTCATCATAGTCAACTCCTTGTCTTTGACGATATCCTTTCGCCACCAACCTAGCTTTGTAGGTTTGAACGTTGCCATTTGCATCAGTCTTTCTTTTAAAGACCCATTTGTTACCGATAGGAACTATTCCTTGCGGTTTAGGAACCAAGGTCCATACCTTGTTCTGATACATCGAATCCATTTCAGATTCCATGGCTTCAAGCCATCTAGAAGAGTCAACATCCTTGACTGCCTCTTCGTAGTTACTTGGTTCATCATCCTCGACGGTTTGCTGATTCTCAATCACAAACCCATACCTCTCAGGTGGATGGATGTCCCTCGTAGACCTACGGAGTTGTGTGTTTACTTCTCCATCGGAGAACGTCGCCTGCTGAGCAGACTTGGGTTCCTCAATCTGTTCATGTGGTTCTTGAACTTCTTCAAGATCAATCTTACTCCCACTGGCTCCTTGAGAGATCAAATCCTTCTCAAGGAACTCAGCATTCTTGGATACAAACACTTTGTGTTCATCCATAGAGTAAAAGTAGTATCCTTTAGTACCTTTAGGATACCCCACAAAAAGACATTTAGTACTCTTAGCACTAAGCTTGTATGATGCCAATGTCTTGACATAAGCTGGCGATCCCCAAACCCTGAGATAACTCAGGTTGGGTCTCTTACCATTCCATATCTCATATGGTGTGGTCTGAACAGATTTAGACGGTACCCTATTTAGAAGGTATGCCGCTGTGTCTAAGGCATATCCCCAAAACGATTTTGGAAGTTGAGTCTCACTCATCATAGACCTAACCATGTCTAACAAGGTCCTGTTTCTCCTTTCGGAGACACCATTTTGGTGTGGTGTGTAAGGAGCAGTAAACTGCGAGAGAATTCCATTCTCTCTTAGATAATCCTGAAACTCATGGCTCAAATATTCACCACCACGATCTGATCGTAATGTCTTAATTATCTTGCCACGTTGTTTCTCTACTTCATTCCTAAACTCTTTGAACTTTTCAAAAGCTTCGGATTTATATCTCATTAGGTACACATACCCAAATCTTGATTTGTCATCCGTAAAGGTAATGAAATAGGAGTATCCCCCTCTAGCCTCAATAGACATTGGGCCACATACATCAGAGTGAATGAGTTCTAATAACTCACTAGCCCTATGACTCTCAAGCTCTTTGGGCGTGTGATGAGTCATTTTCCCAGCTAGACAAGATTCACATGGTCCATAGGATTCCAAATCCAAGGAATCTAGGTATCCATTTGCATGCATCCTAGACAATCTTGTTTCATTTATGTGCCCTAGTCTACAGTGCCAAAGATATGATTGATTATCCATCCTAGGTCGTTTCACATCTATTTTGAGCACTTCAGTTCTCATTTCCAGAACATACAATCCATTTATTAAGGTAGCAGTACCATAAACAATATCATTCATAATGATAGAAAATGTACCATTCTTAATACTGAAAATAAATCCATCTTGTTCTAAACAAGAAATTGAAATAATGTTTCTAGAAATACTTGGAACATAAAGGCCCGTAGGCAAAATGAGGTCGGCTTCTCCAATAGAATGAGCAGCAACTCTTGCTCCATTACCAACGCGGAGGTCCACCTCGTTCCTCTCCAATCTCCTTGGGCTCCTAAGTACCTGCAACATATTGCAGATGTGAGAACCACAACCGGTATCCAATACCCATGAAGTAGGATTAGCACATGAATAATTTATCTCAACCATGAAAATACCTGAGGTAGAAGCATCACCATGCTTCTTGTCCTTCACACTCTTCAGGTAGTCTGGACAGTTCTTCTTCCAATGGCCTTTCTTGCCACAATGGAAGCACTCAGCATCGCCTTTGTCCTTGGATGCTTTCTTACCCTTCTTGTTGCCCTTCTTCTTCTTGGATTTTCCTTTGGGCTTAAGGGAGTCACCTTTAGCAGGCCCCTTACCCTTACCCTTGGCCTTGCTAGGCCCACCAATCAGAAGAGCTTGTGTCTTATCCTTCTTGATAGACACTTCAGCAGTTGTTAACATACTTAACAACTCAGGCAAGCTCACTTGCATCCCATGCATATGGTAATTCATGATGAATTGACTAAAGGAAGGTGGAAGTGAGGTGAGCACTAAGTCATTACTTAGTTCCGCATCCATGATAAAGCCTAGATTTCCTAGCTTCTCAATCAGACCGATCATCTTAAGAACATGACTGCCAACAGACATGCTCTCAGACATCCTGCAAGAGAACAATTCTCTTGAGGCCTCATACCTCTCATGCCTGCCTTTAATGTCATACAACTCCTTGAGATGTAAGACAATAGAGGGAGCATCCATATGCTCATGCTGCTTTTGCAGTTCAGGCGACATAGATGCCAACATGATGCAGACGGCCAACACATTGTCATCCATGTGCTGTTTGTGGGCCTCGAAATCAAATTCCGCAAACCCATCTTCCCCTTCCCTAGGAGCTACGGGTAATTCAGCATCTAGGACGTAAGCAATCTTTTCGGCCCTTAGAACAATTCTTAGGTTCCGATACCAGTCCATAAAATTTGGACCGGTCAGCTTGTTCGTATCAAGTATGGAGCGCAGTGACAGTGTATTAGTCATACTAATTAACTGAAAAATGTAAAGATAAAATTAATTAATATTTGGTCATGTAGTAAAAACAAATTATTAAAGACTTTAAATAATTTTGCCCCTCCCACTATTTTATCTAAGTCAATGACCCTTCCTTTTGACTTAGGGTTATTCTACTTTTAGAATTTACCTTAGTGGGATTAAGAATGCGATTATTTATTTTAACCCCCGTCTGAGACCGCAAGATTAATTTAAATAATGGATTGATCTTTATCAATGGTATCTCATACCCTTTCTTAACATTAGGTTGACAACTCCTTGTCACTTAGTGGTGCATCTCATGCAACCAACCTAGCACTATTACCCTAAGCACATAAGCCCGGCTGGGCCTGCAGCTTATGTCTCACTTAAGCACTAACCAGCACCCCAAGTGTCTTACACTTCTAATACTACTCTTACTCAACGAAACAGTGGGTCCCAACTGGGTTGTAGAGCACCACTATTTAGAGGAGGTTTGAGTAATATTGGTGGTGGGAGGTAATCATGCGCTTAAAAATTTTATTCCTTTTAAGGGTTCATTTTATTAAGGGTTTATTAAGTCTCATCAAACGCATTAATATATTATCATGCTAGTCGTAACCTATGTCATACATCTAACGGTTTAAACTAGTCGTAATTGGACTTACATAATAATCATACAAACGCGATTTAGTCCAACTAATGCATACTAGACGTCATAAGTCATAAAGCATACATATCGCGATACTCTATCTCATGCATACTAGTCGTATAATAACATACATGCAAATAAAACAGTTTTATTTTGAGATAGTCATGGTGCTCGCTCTTTTGTCCATCTTGCTTCTCAAGCCTCGGCTTCTTGTCGTCTATACGCCACTAGCCTAATTCCTCTAATTACAATTAAAGAAACTCCAAAACATCTTGGAAGGACAAAATTTAAAATACAAAATTTAAATTACAAAATTTGAAATTCAAATTACATCTTTTTTAAAAGAGCCCAAAATTACACATTAATTTAAATTTCAAATTTCAAATTTTGGGCACCATGACCATCCTCTTTCTCTTTTGCACCTGAAATGTTAGACAACTCACAAGTACAAAATATTATCACATAATATATATTTTTCACGTATGTCTTGATATTTAACAATTAATTATCAAAACATATTTAAAATTTAAAACTTTTCTTAATTTTTCAATTGGCCGAATTATATAACAATTAATATAATTCTAATTTTGTTGACTCTTTCTCAAAGAACACAAAATTAAATCATGCATATAGCCATCAACACTTAATGGCCGAACCATATACTTATGTATATGAGATTAATTTTCGAAAAATTTTATTTCATGCTCATGAAACAATTCATGGAGAAAAAAATAAGAAAACAATCAAGGTGTTCAAAACACCTTTCATGGTCGAACTCCACCCTTCAAAAAGGTGCTTCCTTTTAAAACTTTTATAAAGAAAAAGACAACCATGAATATGAATGGATGCATGAACATGACATTCGAAATAACATGTTCATAAAAACGAAAACTTTAACCGTTTAAAGTATTGTAAATTAGAATCCATTCATAAAAAATTGAATCTTTAACTTTTAAAGATATTTTAACCGTGAAAAATATGATCACAAACAAGGTACCATCACCCGTCGATGGTAAAGAAACCGGGCTCTGATACCACTTGAAAGTTCGAAATGGCCTTGAAGGCCGATGCATGCCAGCTTTCAGAGTGACAAAGATGACTGCAAGTCACAATCAGAGTTCGTATTCACCTTAAATGGTGGGGCAGTGTCTTGGAAGAGTTCCAAGTAGGAGACTACAGCAGATTCAACGGCAGAAGCTGAATACATAGCCGCTTCAGAAGCAGCTAAGGAGGCTGTGTGGATCAAGAAGTTCATATCTGAACTAAGGGTGGTTCCAAGCGTGGATGAGCCCATACAGTTGCTTTACGACAACACTGGAGCCATTGCGCAGTCAAAGGAACCTAAGTCTCATCAAAGATCTAAGCACGTGCTCCGCAGATATCACCTAATTAGAGAAATCATTGATATGATGGATGTAAAGATGGATTATGTTCCCACTGATGATAACCTGGCCGATTCTCTGACGAAGGCTGTTTCTCAGAGAAAACATGATAGTCATTATGAGGCTTTAGGTATACGTCTTAGGTCTGATTGGCTCTAGGCCAAGTGGGAGCTTGTTAGTATATGGATGTCCTAGAGACAATCTTTTGATTATATTAGGACATTTGTGTACCTTTTATATTGTCACAAATAAATCATAAGAACTCTTTATCTTGTTTCGTATTTTGTCTCAATATCATTGATTATATATTATATGAGTAATTGGATAAACCCCTTGGAATAGAATAGGTATCTCTTAAGTATCTGTGATGAGATCACGATCATGAGGATTCAAGGATATCAGATGTTTATTCCAAATTTTATGTTCCTTGTCTAAAGACACTGAGAATGGGGATCAGTAATCTCGGGTAAGACTAGCACGACTTATCTACTTGTATTCATATACAAGGTAAAGACCTCATGAGCTACAGATATGGAGATATCTTAGCTAAAGTCGTAAGTGAACCTATAATGGTATAGCTCGCACTGAACAGACCCACAAAGAGGCTCTATGAGGAAATCTCACAAATAGTATCATTAGAGCAGCCTCTTATTATTTGGGTATGTCTTTCCTTAGACCAGAAGTTTTCACCTAGACTATGTTCTAGATGCATGTTTTGATTGTATACCTCGTCTGCCTGAAACATGGAGATTCATAAGTATACCTTTGGGCATGTCCTGAAAGAACACAAGCCTAGGGTGATAAGCTGAAGGAATTCGTCAAATCTCTGTGAGGGATTAGGTTATCTTTAAACCGGAGAAATCGGGAAGACATTTATGGGACTCGGGAATCTATGCATAGTAAAAGAGATCATGAGATGATCTTCCTTTAGAGTCAGTAAATTGAAGATTCCCTATTTCGAATTAAAGCTTACACTAAATCGCAAGGGTTGATACATTTCCTCACCCAAGGTTTAATGGGAAGGTAACCGTGACAAAAGGAAATACATACGGTAACCAAATATATTTAATAGGATGATCATGTCATTAACCTAACTAGCTCTGGGGCAACAAAGCATTGCTAGTGCTCTGTGTTGTCATTAAATGGGTTGTGGTCTTATTGGGCCCAAGCCCATTTATGTCAGTGGCTATGTTGAACCTAATGGGTCACACACTAACACCTTATTGTCATGACATAATAGCTTTAAAGGTTTTGGGCCTAATAATGGTTGTTAGCCCAAGAAGAAGTTTGGATGCCTACCTAAGAGGGAAAGGGGTGCATGGATTGTTGTAATAGGCTTGGATGGTCCAAGACATTATTAATTAATTTAATTAGTTAAATTAATTATCTAATGTTTAAAATTTAAATTTAAATTATGAATTTGAATTTTGAATTAAATATTTGAATATTTAAATTAGAATGTTCAAATTTGAATTGGCTATGAAATGATGTTTCATAACAAAAGGAAAGGATAAAATCTTGATAGTATCTTGTCAAGATCAAATCCCAAGTATCAAAAGGAGATCTTTGGACATCATCAAAGATGATTGGGGCGTTGATTTGGTGGCTTGATGATGATCATTTAATCAACAAATCAAGCTCCATTCAGATTTGGCTGGTTGTGGAAATATTTGATTTAGTTGATTCAATTTGAATTGCAACTAATCAATATTTTTGGAATGATTTTGGGCTGATTGGGGCGCACTTTATGGCTGACCATATAATTGTGATTAGGTCAGATTTTTGACTATGGGTAGACTTAGTTTTAAGAGGATATGATAGGAGTTTGTTGATTATATTTGAATTGCAACAAATCCCTTCTTTCCTCCACAAAAGGGGCGCTCCATGATCAGAATTTTTGGTGAAAAATCTGATTCAAATTAATTCATCTTTCATCTCCTTATATGTTTCCTTTTTGTGATATTCTCCAAAGGGTTTTTGGAAAATAAAAAGGCCATTCTCTCCTACAATGAGCGACACTTTTGTGTGAGATTACTTGCTGAAAATTCTCTCATCTAAACACATTGAAACCTAGCCTCTTACCTCTCCACAAGGGACGCCTAGCTTGCCTCCTTGGGTGTTCGTTGGTGGCTTCGAAGAAGAGTTCTTCCGTCTAGACAAAGGGTGGTGTGGATCAACATTAGAGGGCTTGAATCATCAAGCCTCACCTTGATCATCTTCGAGTTTTAATTACAAACAAGGTATCTCTTTGTCCTAGAGTATGTATCTTGATTGGTATGTGTGTTTCCGCTTTGAAAAATTTTTGTTTTCATCCTCACATGCCTACGGCCTTCAAGGCTATTTTTCGTTCAGAGTCATGTCCGACACTTGCCGACACTCTCGGACACTCCGACACCCCCCGATACTCCAACACGCGACTATAAAAATTCAAAAAAAGGTTTAAAGGTTGCGTTGCGTTGAGTTTTCAGTTCCAACTTTTAGATTCGTTGGATTACGATTACTATTTTATTGAGTTTAATATAAATATTTGGGATATCTTATGTTTCTTTGCAAAATTTATGAATATTATACGTTTAGATTCATTTTTTTGTTAAATTATTGAATATTAAATATAATATACACTACATAAATTAAAAATATTATTTAATATGAAAATGTGTCCTAACATGTTGAAATCTAACATTTTTTAGAATTAACGTGTCGGAGTGTCGTGTCATCTCATGTCACGTGTCCCTGTCGGTATTGGTGCTACATAGCCCGTAATGACCAATCCGTCAACATGTCTTGGCATCACATCTTCCAATTCTTTTCTAGTAAAATATTGTAGTGGAGGCTCCGGTTTGGCTTCTTCTTTGAACTTAGGTCGCTTTTGAATCGAAAGCACCTCTCTTAAATATTTTCTTCTGGCATTCATAGTATCGCCTCCCCCGCCAAAAGCCCCACTAATCACATTGCATTCAAACTCTGGCTCAACAAATTCATCCTCTTCTCTAGTCGGATTCTTATCCCGGCTTTCTTCTTTGAATCTCTTTTCTTTTGGCGGACTCATAGGTCGGCCCCTTCCTTTCCTGTTGTTCCTCCATCCTTGAGTCCTTATTAAATATTGACGCAGCTTTCTGTCCCTGATATATTTTTCAATCGCATCCCTCAGATCCCAAGATTCATCTGTAGTGTGCCCAGACCCATCATGAAATGCTCAATACCGAGTTTGGTCTAACCCGGCTTGGTTTAGCAAAGGCCGGGGTCTATCAACCTTCTTCATCTCGGTGGAGGCCACTTCTCTCCAGATTTGTGACCTGGATGAATTTAAGGGTGCGTACTTCTCGAATATTCCCCTTGTTGAAATTCTTTGATCTTGTCTTTTACCCTGGAATTCATTTTGCCTTCGATTTCTGGGTTTCTTCAGTTTGGTTAGGATGGTGCTTCTGATCCATATTCTCAATCTCTATCTGTTCAAGCTCCAGATACTTCTTTGACCAAGCCGTGAACTCTACCAGCGTTCGAACCGGGTATTTGTATATGGACTTAGCTAACCTAGAGGAGCCATGCAACCCTGCTATTACCAAGTGCAGATGAACGTTTTCAGACAATCTTGGAACCTGCAAGGCTGCCATTTTAAAATGATCCAAATATTTTTGCAAGGTTTCACCAGGTTGCTGTCTTATTTTCCCCAGTGCAAATTCTGACTTTGGTTGTTTTTTGCTAGTGGCAAAATTCAGCAAGAATCTTCTACCAAATTCTTCAAAAGATCTGATGGACCCTGCTGGTAATGATGAAAACCATGTTTGAGCCGCTCCTGTCAACGTAGTTGCAAAAATTCGCGTGATCAAAGGTTCTTCTATCCCCTTGATGTACATAGTCGTGTCGAAGGCATCCAAGTGTACTTGGGGATCCTGCGTTCCTTCGTATTTGAGAAGCTCTGAGTTCTTCTGGGAAGGGTGCATCAACAATCTCGTCCACGAAGGGACTATCATTTTATTGCCCCATGTTGTACTTTCTCCTGTAAACCCCGAACACTTCATCCGAGTTCCTGGATAGATGCCTGTCACCTAGGGGCTGGGGGTTCTCTATCTGCCTCGTTATACCTCTTACTCCATCTCGGTTTCCCTCATGCCGAGGTTCTTGATTACGAACCGGGTTAGTAAGACCCCTTTGAGGTCAGCCATCAGCATTTCTCGCTTGACTCCGGGTTCAATCATTGTTATTCTGCTGGGGATTGGTGATCCTCAGGTCGGTCATGACCTGTGTTATAGCTCGTGCAGGATCCGGGTTGGAGACTCGCCATAGCCGAGTTTCCAACTCTCGCATCTGCCTATCACCTTCTTGCCTCTAGAGCTCATGCCTTCTCTCCATCTCCTTCATTCTCCGAAGCACCACGGTGATAGCCAGATCTGTCACCCGCGGATCGTTGTGCTGCACCATTTGGCATCTGCGCAGCATCTGCAATCTGTTCTTCCATTGGTTGTAGCCCCTCTACATATTGGGAATTTGGATTAACTGCTAGAGTTGATCTGAATCAGAGTGCACATCGCTAATGCGCACATCATCGGTGTTTAGCTGTTGGTGATCCTGAAGGACATGTTGTCCTGAAGGATCTTCCCTGATCGGAGGAATTGGCTGGTGCCTGCAATTCGACCTTGAGGGCTGCCGGTAACCACTTCTCGACGCCCTCACCAATTTGATCGGTGGCTTTTAAACACATGATCGTTGGGAAAGTGTTCCCCACAGACGACGTCAATGTTCTGCCTGAGACAGAGATGTCTAACCGCATGTTAGATAGTTGATGTTAGATCTAGTGCTTTCTCTCTAGATACCTATGAATTAGGTATCTTGGGGGCAGCAAATCACTACACACTTATACGACGACCTTAGCCAAAGGGGGTGTGTGTGTGCGCTGTGTGGTTGCATAAAATAGGGTTAGAGAGATCGATCGTACATGTGGTCTTTAGCTCCCATTTATAGTGCTTACCTTTGGACTTGTATTATTTGAGCTTTTTATGGATGTGGGCCTCACTCAGGTCCATAACAGGAACCCTAGCTCAAAGTAGGCTCCAATGGTTGTTCAATCACAGAGTAATTTACTTAAACAGCTTGAAGTTCTTTCCTTGGTAACTCAATAAGTCCACTGAATAACAGAGTGTCCGATTTTTGGAGTGCTGCTTTTTGTGCATGGTGTTGCTCCAAATCAGAGTGATGCCCTATGTTGCTTTGTTAGAAACTGTAAACTCTTTAGGGCATCTCAAGGAGCAAAATCCTGGGCAAAAAGAATCATTGAGTAGATCAGGACACTTAGGACGGTAAACTTAGCAAAAATTAAAAACAATATTTAAAAAAAAAAACATAAAACAGGGTGGCGAATCCCTGGTACACCACAGAAGTCATTTATCTAAGAGCAAAGTCAGTAACATTCCACCACAAAACTTTCAGGCATTCATTCCAACAGATTTAAACAAGTTAAAAAGGATAGGGAACGAATGAACCTGGGGTCACCGTAGCGACCCTTAATGCTCTCCAGTTTCTTGTCTTGCTCCGCTAAACGGAGCATTTGTTATTGCTTCTGGAGGGAAGACATTTGGAAACGGTGGATATGGAGTTTGTCCCTTGAATTTTTCTCCCCAGTTACTGGCGAAGATTTGATCCCGAGCTCTGTAGTACAATCGGAGTTGAATTTCCTCCTCTTTGATTTTCATCAATTCATCTTTCAAGAGCCCGATCTCCTCCTTCCAGTCTTTTCTGTTTTTTTCGTGGGCTTGCTCCCTTTCTTCCATTTTCTTGTTCATCATCTCTACTGCTTTCACCAGGTCTTTCACCGTGTTTTGCAAGGTTGAGGATCCTTCTCCTTCCTCAATCTTCCTTTTCAGAGGCAGTGGTCCAGCATTTTTTATCTGGTCAAGTTCATTCTGCAGGGCCACCTTTTCTTTGTTAATGAGCAAGCTGGCTTCTTTCAGAGATTGCAGCTCCCTTCCAACTGTGTCTTCTAAGGCTTGCACTTGAGTGGCTAGAAGGTCTGCTCCGAGACCGAACATAGTTTGACATTGAGTCATGTCAGTTGTCTCGACTAGGAACTGCCTTCGTCCACTCTTTGCAGGAGCTCTCTTAAAGGGAAGTTTTTCCCTTCTTGGAGTTTTCTGAGGTTCTTCCTTCACATTGCCCGAAACTTCAGCTTCTTCTTCTTCCTCCTTTCCTTCTTTTTCTTCTTTCTCTTCTTTTTCTTCTTCCTCCTCACTTTCCAATCCTTCATTGTCTCTGATTCTTTTTATCGTGGACTGATCAATGTCCGACCCTTCTGGAATGATTTCATCCGAAATCGGGATATTGGCCTTTAGACCAGACCTCTTGCACATTTCAGTGACCAGACAAGGGAAAAAGAAGGGGGAGTTTCTTGGTGCATTTGCCACCAGTTGTTTGTAAACAATCCTCCCAACATCAAACTTCTTCTTAGTCAAGATGCAGAAGACCAGCACTGCTCTTTCCCAGTTTACTCTAGAGTCATTGCTCACGGGAATCAGACGGGAGTTAATAAAATGCATCCATACCTTTGCTTCGAATTTGAGTTGCTTCCTAGGGATGGATTCCTTGGTTCCCCAGGTTGCTCCTTCTGAGCCTATTTCTCGGAGCACTTCTCCAGTTATGGCCTCATCTCCTCGGCCAGCACAGTATCTATCGAACTCATCTTGTTCAGCAGGAACTGAAGCAGTGTTGTATGCTTCGTTGATTTCTTCAGGGGAGAAGTCTACTTTCACGCCTCTGATGAGGAGTTTTGGGAGATCTTCTTTCTTCATCCCCTCCAAGAATGCAGTCACGAACTCGGTGCGAGCTCTTGAGGGAGGCTCAACGAAGAGTTCCCAATCCAGTTCTGCTATATCCTCGGTCAGCCATCGGTCGAGATCTCCGTGTTTGGAGCTACTGAGGACTATGCCCCGTTCTGGTATGACTGTGCGGTCGACTGTGGTTTGCTCAGGCTTGAGCTTTTTCCCTGTTCGGGTCCTCTTCTTGGAGATAGAAGCAACAGGTATAATGGCCTTTGGACGTGTCATGGTGTAAGGTTCTGAGTAGGAGGGATGGAGTGGGGAGTAAAGGTTGGATTTTTGTGGGTTGAAGGAGAAAAGATTATGAGAATGAAATAATAGTTCTGTGTTTGTTTATAAAGGAACGAAGGAGAGGATGGGAAGGTTAAAACGCTCTGTATGGTGGTGATCGTGGCTTTGCTGAGTGGTGGATATGGGGGGGAGAAGAGCGTCTGCTGCACATAAATGCCTGGGGGAAAGCAACTGTCCTCTGCTCTGACGGTTTCTTCTTTTTGAAACTGCTACTCCCGCTTGATTGGAGGGATGTGACAGCACGACGTGGAGCTGTTATCCTTCCGTTGCTTCCGCCACTCGGTTTTCTCTCTCTCTTTTTCGCATGCGGCCCATTGCAGGCCCTTGGGTTAAAAGGGGCAAGTGGATCAGCCCAATTAGAACTTGGTTTCAACATTGAGGGATCAAATTCTAAGTGTTGGTTGCTCCTTGCTTTTGGGATCAGGTTGCTCAAGAGCAACCCCAAAACTAGCTTCCTGCAATGGTTAGCACATTAATTTTCTCAAACAAAGACAATAATAAAAAGAATGACGTAGAAATAAATCTGGGTTGTCTCCCAGTAGCGCTTCGTTTATAGTCTTAGCTCGACTTGTTGCTCCTTGGGTCAGACTTCAGCTGGGTCATCGAGATGAGAAGTCAGTCTCTCATGCTCCTTGATCCCTCTATTATACTTTTTGAGTCTGTGTCCATTTACCCTGAGCGTTGCTCCAGATGTTTCATGAGCAATGGTAAATGCTCCATTGGGAAGTGCTTCAGTGATTGCATAAGGTCCCTCCCATCTTGATTTCAACTTTCCAGGAAACAGTTTCAATCTGGATCGATACAGCAGCACTTTGTCTCCAACTTCTAACTCTCTCTTGATAAGCTTTTTATCGTGCCACTTTTTCATCTGCTCCTTGTAGAGGTTGGCGTTTTCATATGCCTTGCTCCGGAATTCTTCCAGTTCAACCAACTGGAGCAACCTCTTTTCCCCAGCCATTCTGGAATCCATGTTTAGCAATGTGATGGCCCAGAATGCTTTGTGTTGAAGTTCCAGAGGCAAGTGACACGCTTTTCCAAACACCAACTTATAGGGGGAGCAGCCAATGGGCGTTCGATAAGCTGTTCGATACGCCCATAGGGAATCATCCAATTTGTTGGACCAATCTTTTCTATCTGGGTTTACGACCTTTTCCAGGATTTTTTTTATCTCCCTGTTGGACACCTCTACCTGCCCGCTGGTCTGTGGGTGGTAAGGGGTGGCAATTTTGTGCTGCACTCCATATTTCTTCAGGAGCAATTGGAATTGTTTGTTCACGAAATGTGTACCCCCGTCGCTGATAATTGCTCTAGGGGTTCCAAATCGAGTGAAAATATTCTTCTTGATGAACTTCAGCACTATCCTGGCATCATTGGTGGGGGTAGCAACAGCTTCTACCCATTTCGACACATAGTCAACTGCAACAAGTATATACTTGTTTCCAAAGGAAGGTGGGAAAGGCCCCATGAAATCAATGCCCCATACATCGAACAATTCAACCTCCATTATTGGAACAAGGGGCATTTCATGCTTTCTTGTAATGTTCCCTGTTCTCTGGCACCTGTCACATTTTTTAACAAAAACATTAGCATCTTTAAACAAGGAGGGCCAGTATAGACCTGACTGCAGCACTTTAGCTGCTGTTCTTGCTCCAGCAAAGTGTCCTCCATAAGGGGAGTTGTGGCATTGCTCCAGTATTTTCTGTTGTTCTCCTTCAGGGATACACCTTCGAAGTAATTGGTCAGAACACCTTTTGTAGAGCAAAGGGTCGTCCCAGAAATACTGCTTAGCTTCATGATGGAACCTCTTTCTCCCTTGGTGATTCAAGTGGTATGGCTCTATTCCGGCAGCCAGGTAGTTTGCAATATCTGCAAACCAAGGAGCTTGTTTTTCAGAGATCATCAGAAGCTGCTCATCAGGGAATGTCTCCTTGATATGATCTCCTTCTTGTGGGCTTGCCCTCTCTAATCGAGATAGGTGGTCAGCCACCTTGTTATCACTTCCTCTCCGGTCCTTGATCTCAAGGTCAAATTCTTGGAGCAACAGTACCCATCTAATTAGTCTTGGCTTGGCATCCTTCTTAGCAAAGAGTTGCTTGATTGCTGAATGATCAGTGAATACTGTGACTTTGGAGCATATTAGATATGAACGAAACTTGTCACATGCAAATACAACTGCCAGCATCTCCTTCTCCGTCACTGTGTAGTTGGCTTGTGCCGGAGTAAGAGTTCTACTAGCGTAGTAAACAGTTCTGAAGACTTTGTCTTTTCGCTGCCCAAGAACTGCTCCCAAGCCGAAATCGCTGGCGTCACACATTAGTTCAAAAGGAAGACTCCAATCTGGGCTTTGAATGATGGGTGCGGACACCAGCCTCGACTTGAGCTCCAGGAAGGCTGTCAAACATTTTTCATCAAAATTGAACTTCCTGTCTTGCTCCAGAAGTTCACAAAGTGGTTTGGCGATTTTGGAGAAGTCTTTAATGAAACGTCTGTAGAACCCAGCATGTCCCAAGAAGCTTCTGATCCCTTTTACTGTGGTAGGGGGAGGTAGCTTCTCAATTGCTTCCACCTTAGCCTTGTCCACCTCGAGGCCCTTGCTTGAGATTTTGTGTCCTAGCACAATGCCTTCTCTTACCATGAAGTGGCATTTTTCCCAATTCAGCACTAAATTGCTCTTGACACATCTTTTCAATACCTGTTCAAGGTTATTAAGGCAAGTAGGAAAAGAGCAACCAATGACAGAAAAATCATCCATGAAAATTTCTACTGCTTCTCCTACCAAATCAGTAAACAAAGCAAACATGCATCTTTGAAAAGTTGCAGGGGCATTACATAGCCCAAAAGGCATTCTTCTGAATGCAAACGTCCCAAAGGGGCACGTAAAAGTGGTTTTGTGTTGGTCTTCAGGAGCAACCGGGATTTGGTTGTATCCCGAATACCCATCTAAGAAACAAAAGAATTCTTTCCCAGCTAGATGATCCAGCATTTGGTCAATAAAAGGAAGGGGGAAATGATCCTTTCGGGTAGCATTATTTAATTTCCTGTAGTCTTGACAAATCCTCCACCCAGTTATTTTTTTGGTGGCTATTAACTCTTGTTTGTCATTTTCAACTACAGTAATGCCACCCTTTTTTGGAACGCATTGCACAGGAGCAACCCATTTACTATCTGAGATGGGATAGATTATACCTGCATCAAGCCATTTGATGATTTCTTTTCTTACCACCTCCTTCATATTGGGATTCAGCCTCCTTTGATGCTCCACAGATGAGCTGTCAGGGTCTTGGAGCAAAATCTTGTGCATGCAAATTGTTGGGCTAATTCCTTTTATGTCAGCCATGGTCCAGCCGATTGCTCCTTTGTAATCTTTGAGCTTTTGTGTGAGTTGAAGTTCCTGTTCATGGGTTAGCAAAGAAGAAATAATCACAGGGAGAGTGTTGTCTTTACCCAAATAAGTGTATTTCAGGTGTTCAGGTAAGGGTTTTAACTCCAAGGTAGGTGGTTGCTCTACTGAAGGCAATTTCGGTCTTTGCTCCTGCTCTGATCGGTTTAAGGATTCAAAGACCCTTTCTTTCCTTCCCTGGGGTTGGTGGAAACTGATGGATGCAAGGTATTCTTCCAGCTCTTCAAAGTCCTTCATGCCTATCTCTGGCTGCAAATGCTCCTGCTGTTCTTCTCTTATGACCGAGTCAAGGATCGAAATGCTAGAGCATTCCTCAGTGTTATCTTCATCAAACTTTATTGCTTTCATGACATTAAACTTCACTTCTTCTCCGTTTACACTCATAGAAAGTTCACCCTTTCTGACATTTATGATAGCATCACCGGTAGCCAGGAATGGTCTGCCCAGAATTATTGGAACTTCTTGATCTGCTTCAAAATCTAAGATGATGAAGTCAGCTGGTAGAATGAACTTGTCTACTTGGACAAGGACATTCTCAATTTTTCCTTCTGGCTTGGCTATAGATCGGTCTGCAAGTTGAAGAGTGACTGTGGTTGGTCTTGCTGCTCCTATGTCAAGCTGCTTGAAGATGGAAGCTGGCATTAGATTTACACTTGAGCCCAGATCACAAAGTGCCCGACCAAGATAGTTCTTCCCAACTGTACACGGGATGGTGAATATACCAGGATCCTTTAGTTTGGGAGGAATTTTAGTCAGGTACTTGCACGATTGTTGAGAGAGGGCTACGGTCTCAAACTCTTCGATCTTTCTTCTTTTTGACAAAATGTCCTTCATAAATTTTGCATACGAAGGCATTTGCTCCAGAGCTTCTACTAGAGGAATGTTTATGTGAAGTTGTTTCATCAAGTCGAGAAACTGGCTAAACTGCTTATCCTCGTGTTGCTTTTTCAACCTCTGTGGAAAAGGAGGCTCAATCGGTTCACTCCTTCTCTTGCATGGGGGAACATAAGTTGGAACTGAAACTGGTTCACTGACTTTTGTTGCTCCAAGGTCTGCTACAGGTGTTGCGTCATCCGGTTTGATTTCAGCAGACTCATTGCTCTGGACCTTCTCTTCTGGTCCTGTCTGAGCTTCAAGGTGTGAAGGGTCAGTGGCTTCTTCAACTTCCTTTCCTATGGGCTGTTTTGCTGGTTCGCGCTTTCGAGGTCGTGCCACTAAATCTGGGGGTGGTAAAGTCTTTCCATCTCGTAGGCTTATAGCATT
The DNA here is from genome assembly GCF_033153095.1 of Gastrolobium bilobum. NCBI lineage: Eukaryota > Viridiplantae > Streptophyta > Magnoliopsida > Fabales > Fabaceae > Gastrolobium > Gastrolobium bilobum. Next base: position 22,035 of record NW_026899932.1, read on the forward strand.
ACAATGCTCCTGGTTATCCTGAGACGGCTTTTCTGTGTCACTAGGGAGTGTCCCTGGTTGCCTCTGTTTGAGTGCTCCAGCCAGCTGACCAATTTGGGTTTCTAGGTTTCGCATGGCTGCGCTGTTCTGATTCATGTACTCCTTGACAGAAGTCTCAAAGGGACTTCCCTTCACCCTTATCCCAGTTTTGTTGGTTCTTTCACCCAATTTTATTTGGGGGGTTTTAATTTGAACCACTGACCCATACCCTTTATGTGAAAGAAAAAATCACAATTACATGAAAAGAAACATTTTAACGTAAAACAATCACGTCAAAATTTTTTACGAAAAATATTTTCATAAAAATTTTAGCAAAAATTTTTGTATCATCAAAATGTGACCATATAGGTAAAAAAATTTGACAGTAATAGTTTTTTTGGTTCTGAAACACATTTCCATCAAAAAAATTTCGGGATTTCGGCGAAAGTTTTGACCATCAAACAATTTCATTTCCCAAAATTCTTTACAGATTTATCTCCATTTTGTTGGTCTACAGATTTCAAAGCGAAAATTTTGGGACATTTTTCCAGATTTCAAATTTCGGCCTGTTGACGGTTTCTGATTTCAAATTCTGAAACATTTTTATCATCAAATAATTTTGACGGCTGATTCGCATTCTTTACAGATTTCAAATTTCGGCCTCGGTTGTTTGTATCCTCAACGAAACCATTTCTGACAAAAAAAAACATAGCAGTTTTGAAACACATTCCCATTCGAAATTTTGTTGTTGTTAAAACATTTGATTCATCATTTTCGTCAAAACTCTAAATTTCAATAGAATTTTTTTTTCTTTTGTTGTTGTAAGAAAACCAAGTCAAAAACGGGTCAGTCTCACCCAGCACCAAGTCAGACCCACTTCAAAAACAAAGTCAGTCAGATCCAAACTGGTTCTGAACTAGTTCAACTCCAATCCAAGTCAGACCTGACTTGGATTCAAATTAAAGTCGCCTCATACCTGACCTTAAAAACCAGTCTTGCACAGTCCTAGTTCTGCATGGGATACGGGGGTCGGTTCTGGTAGTTTTCTCCACTACCTCCAGCATTATTTTGATTCCTCCAGCCTCAGTTATTGTTCCCTTGATAGTTGTCATTGCTCCTGTTGTTGTTGTCATACCCTCATGCATAGCACACAGCAGCTAGATTGTTACAGTCCTCATATTCATGAGGACCTCCACAAGTGGGGCAACTTTGACTTGATTGAGTCAAGAGAAGTTGCTCAGTTGGTTTTTTCTGTTCCATGGGCTTCCAGTTTTTTATAGTGTTCTGGAGCGAAGCCATTTGTGCTGAAAGAGCATCAGCTGAGCTTAGCTCAAGAACTCCTGCTTTCTTAGGAGCACTGTGTCGTGTGGAAGGCCATGAAATATGTTTTTTTGAAAGTTTTTCCAACAACTGGTAGGTTTCTGGATAAGTAAAATCCAAAAGATCTCCCCCTGCAGCTGCATCAACAGTTGCTTTCAATGGTGGGGTTAAGCCATGATAAAACGTGTGAATGATGCCCCAATCAGAAACTCCATGATTCGGGCAAATTCGTATCAACTCTTTAAAGCGTTCCCACGCTTCATACAGACTTTCTCCATCATACATTTGAAAGGAAGCTATATCAGCCCTCACTTGGGCTTGTTTTGCTTGGGAGAAAAATCGGGTAACAAATTGTTCCGCCAATTGCTCCCAACTGGTGATGGAGTTTGGGGGCAATGTTCTCCTCCATTCTTTGGCTTTTCCAGCTAAGGAAAATGGAAAAAGCCGCATCCGCATGTTTTCTTCCGAAATACCATGAACTTTGAAATTATCAACTATCTCAGTGAAATTGTCCAAATGACTGTGAGGGTCTTCCATGGGCAGTCCATGGAACTGACCAGCGTTCATAATCATTTGGAACATTGCAGGTTTTATTTCAAAGTTCGGGATATTCAAAGGAGGGGGAACATACCCTCGTTCTGGACCATTTCTGAAGGGAGCAGCCATATCATTCAATGATGGCCCTCTTCCTTCATTCGGTCCTTGTTCAGGCTCATGATTATGATTTCCATTGTTATCATTGTTTACAACCTCCTCCATTGTAATGTTTCTCAACCTTTGAACTCTTCTTCTATTTCTGAAGGTTCTCTCGGGTTCTGGATCAAAAAGTACTATTTCCAGTCCAAGTTCTGTAGGTTCTGTGCTCATACAAATGGAGGAGGTCTATCAAAACAAAAAGACTGCAATTAAACAACAAAAATGTTTCCTTAAAAACGCCCTTTCTTGCCAAATGATCCCCGGCAACGGCGCCAATTGCTTGGTCGAACCGAGAGCTGCTCGGGAATATCTTTTCAGAGAGCAAGAGTGCAGAGTAATAATCAGGATTGCCAACAGGAGCAATCTACTCTGACTAAGAGCAACCCTCTTCAACTATACGCAAGCGTACGTGTCAAGCAATATAGGGTATTGTAGCCCCAGATTTATCGTCCTCAGGGAGCAGTTGTGAAGTAAGAAGCGCTAAAGGAAACTTAATTTGTAAAATGGAGCAATAAAAGAAAGTACTATTCTCAGCTAAGCTTCACAAAGAGCAATCTCTGGGCAGCTAGTTAAACAATGTTAACCATTCTGAACCAGATGAGAGCAGTGAATGACTTAGCACGGTCATCGAATAAAAAGGCATCAATTTAAGTAACTTCAAGAGCAGTCAACGAAATGAAGTAAGAGCATCAGCTGGTAAAACACAGTTCAGTTATCGTGAGGAAAAGGTTGTGATAGAAGTTTGAGTTAAGATTAATTTCAGAAAAAGTCAAGTAGGTGTTACGGGTTCCATGTTTTCATCCCTTTGGTTAACCCTGCTTGGTAGCATATTTTACAAGTGGATTTTGCTCCTTCCCTTGTTTTGCTATAGGTAAGCAGAGGGTAAGGCCTTACTCTCCACGTTACTCCATAGTACTTGGAGTTATATGCAAGGAAACCATGCTGCCTTCTCAAAAGAGCATGGATTCACATGGCAGTGCTCCCCATTCCAGGTGTTTCTCCCTCCTTTCTTCAGGCTAAACTACCCCAGGATCTTGAGAATGCTCCACACGCCTTTGTCAGTGTTTCATCAACCGAGTGGTCCCGGGATGAGGTTGCCAGCCCAAAGGGTTTCACAAAATCAATAAATTAAACCAAAGAGCAACTCAAAATTCATTTATAAAATATGTGTTCCTTACAAAGTTATCCTAAGACAAAAGGGATTACTTCTATGGAACCCTCACCTACTTAGAGGAAGTTAGCTCCTAGTGAGCATTTTTACAAAAAGAAAACAAAGAGATGACGAGTCCTAGGATGGGCGCTGATGATCCTCTTTATGAGGATTGCTTGTTCCTTTTATAGGGTTCTTCATTTGATCTTCATTGTTCCTTTCATCAAGGGTCTTGCTTTGTTTAAATCCTCTCCAATGGTAGCTTTGCTTCTTGCCAGCTCAGCTCCGAATAGAAATCCTCTCCAATGGTAGCCTTGCTTTTTGCCAGCTTGGCCTTAAATGGAAGTGGTCCCCCTTGCTTTTGGCTCCCTTTGTGAGTGGGAGTATCGGATTCAGGGAGGCACCTCCACTCCTTCTGCTGCAGCTGACGTGGCGGCTTTTGATTGCTCAGCTTCTTTGCTTTCGTACTGTAGCAGAGGTAGCACCTCCACCTTCTCTGCTGTGGCTGACGTGGCGGCTTCCCATTGCTTCCTTTGACTGTTGTTGTACTACAGCAGGCTTTTTTTCTTTCTGCGCAACACTCATTCTTCTCTCTTCATTTTGTGGTTCCTTCTGATGGGCCTTAGGTGTCCTGAACAAAGCAAACTAACCCAATAGTCATATGAAAAAGATAATGTTAAATTTGCTCCAGGTCTACCTTAACTCCCACTTTCGGTATTGCTCTGGTCCACTATTCAAAACAGTTGCTCTATATGGAAAGAAGAAGGTTGAAGGGAGTGATTTATAACCAAAACATGGGTTTTGTGGAACAATTTACACTTAATGGGCCTCAACTCTTCTTTGGCCACCTCCTAACTCCTTGTGGTGATGATTATTTTAAAAACGTTGTCATTCAGGGCTTGACATAATGAAATTACAAGCAGACTCTTCAGGTGATAGGTTACCATGAAGTAAATATCCATCTCGATGTTGTAGCAATAAAATGTCCTTAATTTGTATGCCTTGAGAAGGAAAATGAAGAATCGAATGTAAAACCAAATGAAAGATGACGAGTTCGTTTATCAACAATATGTTACCTTTTTTCATTGGCTATGACACACTCATCTCCCGAAACAAAATCTGCCATGTCATGCACAATATCATACTTTTTACAATCCCGAATTCCATCAACAGAGTCTCTTTGTAAATCACAAAAGAAAGATCTATGAGTTAAAGACACAAAGTAATCGTAATCAACATCTTCTAAATATAAGCTTTCATTCGATGACTTGAAAAACCCTTCTACCACCCAAAGTTAAATCAATATTTTCCTTTCAATGAAATAATCTTTTGGAAACAATGAACAAAATGCAAAACATTTTTTTAGGAGGAAAGGTAGATGATCATAACTTAGGCTGATAAGATCATGTATTGTACTGCCACCTTGTTCATCAATTTTCAAAAGATCTTTATCCATGAAGTTTAACCACACCTTTTCTGTCTCCATGGAATATATTAAGCTTCCCACACTTCTAATGGAAAGAGGAATCCTTGAACATTTCTTCACAATCTCCTTCCCAATCGACACCAATTCTTGATTTTCCTGTTCTTCCTCTTCTCAAAAGCTAATTAAGTGAACAACTTCCAAGATTGTTCTTCATCTAGACCCTTAAAAAATAAGGGTTAAGGCGTGCCAGTTATCTTGGCCACCTCCTCACTCATTGTGGTGATGATTATTTTAAACACGTAGTCTTTTAGAGCTTGATATAATAAAATTACAAGCAGACTCTGACATCTGAGATAGTCTTGTCTTTCTTATTTCTTGTAATGATTCAAATTCTTTTAAACTCTCTATATATCTTTTCTATATCTTAGACAATTATAATACCTTATTGTAGTAGTTTTGTTCGGTATAAGTCGTATTTTACTTTCACAATTCAAGTTGGCGAGATGTAAAGAAAGCCAACAGAAGATTGTGCAGGCCTAATATTGTTGTGATTCTAAGATCTATTTTATTTTTTCTCCTTTTTAGCAGTTTAGGCTAGAGCTTGTAACATCTTCGTCTCGAGCCGATTCAATTAACATATATATGATACTAAAATATACATCAGCAGAAGACTTAACTATAATGTTGCGTTAGCTTAAGAAAATATAAGCTAACTTTTTCCTTTTCTTAATTTCACTTCACACGATATATAGCATTGCATCACTTTATTCTTATCAATCAGAACTCTATTTCTAACATTCATCTTTCATCCATGATCATACTCAATGGCCTTCTACCATCCGAGCATGACAACAAGTGACAATCCAGACGAAGTCTAAAAATTGGACAGCGTAATGGCTGTATTTCGAATAAATGGGGATTTAGAAATCGCACTCTCAAGGTTTCTTGATAAACAATTCATATCGTATATAAATCCAGTAATATCAAACATCCATCAAGGATCAAATACCCATCCATAGGCGCATGGATAATTGGCTCTGTGCCACTATATCTAATAACATACATAACTCAACATGTGCATATATCTGAATACTACATCATCATATAACATGCCTGAATACACAAATGTACATGCATCAAAAAGGCAAACATGTACAAAACGTATACATGCCATATACAGTATAATGGATCAGATATAATGATCCCGAAAATGAATAAAATGAGAAAAAGAAATAAAACAATCCTCCAAATTAACAGCAGCATAATGCGACCCAAACTCCAATCCACTACGGCACCTCTAGCCACGAGTCATATCCTTGCCCTGTGAGGGCTCACCGACTGTCTGTACACTTGAAATGATGTCTCAAAACGGGCTGAGATAACAAATCTCAGTAAGCTCCAGGTTTATAGAGAAATCTCCATACCTTGGGCCCACTCTTGCATGAAAGTCAGATACAGAATAAGCATCATATGAACAAACATCATAACAAAACTGAGCATATTCACATATCATATCATAGATGTACATGGTCATTACCAAGGGAGGACCCCAAGTGGAAATCAACATACGTATTCCCAATGGAAAACCCCAAGCGGAACATAGCACATAACAGATATGTACATTGTCAATCCCAAGGGAGGACCCCAAGCGGACATCAGGGCACAATAGATCCATTGGCCAAGAACCATCACAGTAATCACGTCTAAGTAAAGCACATCATGTTATCATTTAACTCTATAAGAATGCATTTATACTAAGCATCAAAGACAATCATACAATCCAACCATAGTTCACTAAACATGATAGAGCACATAAGTAAGAAAGAACTCCTTAAACATAAAGCTTACCTCTTAAAGCTTTAACAATTTGCTTACTTGTCTCGCAAAATACTTAACAACCTCCAAAAGGATCCAAAATTTTGAAATCCGTAGGCACACCTAGAGGATAAATTCAAAATGAAACTCAATAAAATGGTACAATGTCATGCAATTATACAAGACATACACACTTTATTGCATACATCTTTACTCCAAAGCTTATGCCCATTATATGCCAACCCACAAGTCAAGACTATAATTTCTTAAACTCACATATTAGACCATCTTAGGGTGATTACTAATTCAACAAACAACCACAAGGTTCCATGCTTGCTTGGGGTCATAGAATGGCATAACCATGACTCCAAAATACACATTACAATTTTTTGAACATCCTAACCTTCCAAAACCTCACATGGTCGAAGCACATAGATGAGTAATTGGAGGGAATTTTCATCAACTCAACTCATTTTAATTCATAATCATACCAATGCAATAACTTGGAACCCAATACTTCATCAAAACAATAACATATTCCAACCCTATATAAACCCTAAATGGAAAGGTTCACAAGGGATTTTTTCTTCATACATTGAATTACTCACTTAATTCACAACATCCACATACTTATCAACCCTCGCAAAGTGTACAATCAAATTTTGCATAACAAACCCCTCTTGAGCACACCATGGCTGAAGCCTATAGGAGGGGTTCACAAGGGATTTTTCCCCCAAACTTTACACTCATATACATGTTCATCTCACATTACCACTTCATATACATTAGTAATTGATGGTCCTCAAGAGTTGAGGCTCATTAAGTGTAAATTGTTCCACAAAACCCATGTTTTGGTTATAAATCACTCCCTTCAACCTTCTTCTTTCCATATAGAGCAACTGTTTTGAATAGTGGACCAGAGCAATACCAAAAGTGGGAATTAAGGACACCTAAGGCCCATCAGAAGGAACCACAAAATGAAGAGAGAAGAAGGAATGTTGCGCAGAAATGAAAAAAAACCTGCTGTAGTACAACAGCAGTCAAAGGAAGCAATGGGAAGCCGCCACGTCAGCCACAACAGAGAAGGTGGAGGTGCTACCTCTGCTACAGTACGGAAGGAAAAGAGCTGAGCAATCAAAAGCAGCCACGTCAGCTGCAGCAGAAGGAGTGGAGGTGCCTCCCTGAATCCGATACTCCTACTCACAAAGGGAGCCAAAAGCAAGGGGGACCACTTCCATTTAAGGCCAAGCTGGCAAAAAGCAAGGCTACCATTGGAGAGGATTTCTATTCGGAGCTGAGCTGGCAAGAAGCAAAGCCACCATTGGAGAGGATTTAGACAAAGCACGACCCTTGATGAAAGGAACAATGGAGATCAAATGAAGAACCCTATAAAAGGAACAAGCAATCCTCATAAAGGGAATCATCAGCGCCCATCCTAGGACTGGTTATCTCTTTGTTTTCTTTTTGTAAAAATGCTCACTAGGAGCTAACTTCCTCTAAGTAGGTGAGGGTTCCATAGAAGTAATCCCTTTTGTCTTAGGATAACTTTGTAAGGAACACATATTTTATAAATGAATTTTGAGTTGCTCTTTAGTTTAATTTATTGATTTTGTGAAACCCTTTGGGCTGGCAACCTCATCCCGGGACCACTCGGTTGATGAAACACTGACAAAGGCGTGTGGAGCATTCTCAAGATCCTAGGGTAGTTTAGCCTGAAGAAAGGAGGGAGAAACACCTGGAATGGGGAGCACTGCCATGTGAATCCATGCTCTTTTGAGAAGGCAGCATGGTTTCCTTGCTTATAACTCCAAGTACTATAGAGTAACGTGGAGAGTAAGGCCTTACCCTCTGCTTACCTATAGCAAAACAAGGGAAGGAGCAAAATCCACTTGTAAAATATGCTACCAAGCAGGGTTAACCAAATGGATGAAAACATGGAACCCGTAACACCTACTTGACTTCTTCTGAAATTAATCTTAACTCAAACTTCTATCACAACCTTTTCCTCACGATAACTGAACTGTGTTTTACCAGCTGATGCTCTTACTTTCACTTCGTTGACTGCTCTTAAAGTTACTTAAATTGATGCCTTTTTATTCGATGACCGTGCTAAGTCATTCACTGCTCTCATCTGGTTCAGAATGGTTAACATTGTTTAACTAGCTGCCCAGAGATTGCTCTTTGTGAAGCTTAGCTGAGAATAATACTCTCTTTTATTGCTCCATTTTACAAATTAAGTTTCCTTTAGCGCTTCTTACTTCACAACTGCTCCCTGAGGACGATAAATCTGGGGCTACAACACCCTATATTGCTTGACACGTACGCTTGCGTATAGTTGAAGAGGGTTGCTCTTAGTCAGAGTAGATTGCTCCTGTTGGCAATCCTGATTATTACTCTACACTCTTTCTCTCTAAAAAAAATTCCCGAGCAGCTCTCGGTTCGACCAAGCAATTGGCGCCGTTGCCGGGGATCATTTGGCAAGAAAAGGGCGTTTTTAAGGAAACATTTTTGTTGTTTAATTGCAGTCTTTTTGTTTTGATAGACCTCCTCCATTTGTACGAGCACAGAACCTACAGAACTTGGACTGGAAATAGTACTTTTTGATCCAGAACCCGAGAGAACCTTCAGAAATAGAAGAAGAGCTCAAAGGGTGAGAAACATTACAATGGAGGAGGTTGTAAACAATGATAACAATGGAAATCATAATCATGAGCCTGAACAAGGACCGAATGAAGGAAGAGGGCCATCATTGAATGATATGGCTGCTCCCTTCAGAAATGGTCCGGATCGAGGCTATGTTCCCCCTCCTTTGAATATCCCGAACTTTGAAATAAAACCTGCAATGTTCCAAATGATTATGAACGCTGGTCAGTTCCATGGACTACCCATGGAAGACCCTCACAGTCATTTGGACAATTTCACTGAGATAGTTGACAATTTCACTACCTATAGGAGGGGTTCACAAGGGATTTTTTCCCCAAACTTTACACTCATATACATGTTCATCTCACATTACCACTTCATATACATCAGTAATCTAACACCAATTCAAATTTTAAACTTAACAATTTCCCACCAAAACATTCTCATAAATTTCAAAACTTGAATCATGAAAATTAAATCATAGGAATACAGATTTCTTACCTCCAATCACTGAAGAATCAAAGTGATGATGTGGTTGCCATGTACTCAAAGTTAATACAATTGATGATTCCACGTCAACATAGTTTTGATGATAACAAACAAACTCAAAGAGGAATGCTCAAGGACAAAGAAACATCCAAAAGCAATTCAAGCATCAAGTCTCAGGCATCATGCCAAGTCCAAATATCTCATTGGTATATTCATTTAGGACTTAGAAAAAATATGTAAAGGTGTATAGATTCAAGCATTGCATGAGCTCAAGTTCATTCATATAATTATTGAATCGGAAATTGCTTAAAAACCTTGATCTAACAAAGTCAAAAATGCATCAAAAGGTTTTTAAATAACTTAAGCACATAAGCAAAGTGTAATCACACATATTCATGGCCTTAAATCACTCATATGTTTTAAAGAGAATGCATCTTAAAAGAAATGGTTTGATATGTCCAAAATTGGTTTGGAAAAGGTACCTACATGATATAAACACTTCTAGACATATTCCATAATCAATTACATGCTTTCCATGTTGTAAAAACCTTTTTTGAAAGAAAAGAAACTCAGACTTCGTGCAAAAAGTGAGCTGCCATGAAATATCCGGATATTGCATTGAGAATATCCGGATACCATATTCGGATATCAATATCCGGATATGTGCCCGATAAATATCCGAATATGTACGGATCACAACGGCTATAAACGACTAGAAACGACTAGTTTTCAAATGAGGTGTCAATATAAATACCCACATCAACAGTGAAGAACAGTACACGACCATAGATCAATTATTGAACCTTTATTACTCTTTCTAGCCTATTATTGCTTATTAATTACTCACTTTGATCATTGCATAAACTTGAGTTCATCTCTTTTTTGAAGCTATACACCTATTAGTTCTTCAATTTGTAAAATCTGTACTTTGAGAGTACTTAGCCATTCTTAATCACTTCAATCCTACTTCTTGAATTGAGAGGGGAGTGAACCCTTGTGTAAGTGAAGAAAAAGTGTTAGTATTCAAGTAACCGAAGTCTTGGAGAATATTGTAGTGGTTTGTTGAGCACCCTTGAAGCTCAACCGAATAGTGAAAGTTGACTAAGTGGCTTCAGTCTGGACGTAGGTCACGGTGGTGGTGACCGAACCAGGATACATCTCGTTTGCAATATATCTAACCCTTATCTTTGCATAAGCATTGTTAGATTATTTAAACATATTTCATTTCATATCTTGCTAATTATTTGCTTGAATTATTTGCTATTATTTAGTCTCTACGTGTAGTAAATTATTTGAACTCAAGAAAATCTTTTTCAAAAACAAAAGTGAGGCATTTTACGAAAATATTTTTAAAACTCAATTCACGCCCCTCTTGAGTTTGAGGCCACGTGTCCAACAATCACTTGTACAAGGCCTAAGGAATACAACCTTAGCTTAGCTCCATAAAAATGCACATTTTCACACTTGGATGAATAGTGCCATGAATTGGGGGAAGCGCAATCTCTTCACACAAACAATTTCAGCCCAAACTAAGTAATGGAATGGATTCCTTGTGTGATTTCCTATCAATTTCATGTAATGCACTTAAGCATTTGGTTGAGTGTGAAAGGAGAAATCAAATGAAGAAAAAAAAAACTAAAACCTAGCACCCAAGGAGATGAGGAGCTCGACCATGAAAAGAGAGAGAGAAGAAGAAGATGATGTGTGAATAGTGACTTTTAAGTTGCTTTAGGCTTATATTAACTTGTGGTCTTTTAACATATGTTTTCTTCTCACTTAATTTCACTTAACTTGACCTAGTACTAACTCAAAGCTATGGATATAATTTTATATTTTTGAACTCATTTACATTAACTTTTATTTCGTAAGAAATAGTATTAACAATTCACAATTGAGTTTTTGCACCGTTTTTAATGAAATGCATTGTCTAACTGTGCATTGTTTGCATGTAAAATCGTAAAACTTCTAAACTTATCACTTTTGGTCTAAACATGACTTGTTTAACATATATTGGACTTCCATATACTTATCACATCATTTATTCATTTATGGACTCTACTGGTTGCTTAAACAATGGTACACAATACCCCGCATAAATATTATTCACGAGATTTTTGCGAAAAGTGTCAGACTATACAAAATTACGTTCTAAACACATATTTAGCATCTAAATCCTCAAATTAAATCTCTATAATAAAGATTTACAGGTGGGGGTCATTATAGAGCTCATGAATAACTATTGTTACTTTGGGTTCTAAACCTATTTATATTCCCCTTATAAATGAGTGTTTTGTAATGAGTACAGTGAATAGAATATAGTGGAACTTTGCTAGACATAGCCTATGTTGGATAAACCAAAATAAATCATTGTCTCCATTCTTTCTTCCATTCTGTCTTTTTGTTTTGAATTTGTGTTTGTTATTGCTCGGTTACGAAACTTGGTATCAGAGCTTTGATTTTGCGATTAAGGTTCTTGTCACGAATTGGTGTTTCGTTGATTTAAGGTGTGCATGACAACCATTCTGTTCCCCGGCACTGTTTCAGAAAAGAAACAATTCTTTTCTACTTTTGTGCCTTGGAACAGTTTTTGTGAAAAAAATGTGTTTGATAAAATGTTCTATTTTTATTATGAGAATGAGAATTGCATTTGATAACACAACAAACTAATATAATAAAAAATAATTCCTATAAAGCATAAAATTTTTTGGATCATCACTTTCCTTTCCATATGGTGTGGGGGTGGTGGAAGCGGCGGTGACGGCAACAGTGGTGGTGGTGTGGTGATGGTAGTGATGGTGGTGTGGTAGTGACGGCAATGGCTACGACGATGATGGTGGTGGTAGTGGTGGCAGTGGTGGTGATGGCAGTGGCTGCGATGATGGTGGTGATGGTTGGTGGCAATGGTGGTGGTGACGGCAGTGGTTACGACAATGGTGGTGGTGGTTGGTGGCGGTGGTAGTTGCGCGATGGCGATGGCAATGGCGTGGTGATGGTATGATTGTGGTGGTGATGGCAGTGATTGCGGCAATGGTAGTGGTGGTTGGTGACAGTGATGGAAGTGGTGGTGTCGTGGTGGTGGTAGTGGTGACGATGGTGATGGTGGCGATGGTGGTGGTGGTGACAACAGTGGCTATGATGACAGTGATGGCATCGTCATGGTGATGATGGTGACGATAGCATCATCGTGGTGGTGGTGGTGGTGATGGTGACGGTGACGGTGGCATTGTTGGTACAATGACGACGGCAACGATGGTGGCGGTGGTCGTATTGGGATGGTAGTGGTAGTGACTAATGATGATGATGATAGTGGTGGAGAGTGATCAAGAGAAATAAGTGTTTCTCATTTTGTGCTCGGGAACAAAAAAAAAAAATTTATTTTTTTTTCTGTTATTTAGCACAAAATTGAATCGGTTCATTCGGAAACAAAAAATAAATCGATGTTACCAAACGAGTTTTCTATCCATTTCTGTTTCTGGGAAAAAAAATTAAAAAAAATGATTCCGAAAAAGTTGTCATGCACACCTTTTTCTTGACTTAAAGAAACCTACAAAATTATTACGAGGAATGTTGACCCGCCAATTACTTTGATCCTATGCTTCTCATACTAATGTTCACTGTGACGTATTTACAATGATATTGTTATAACACGTACTTACAATGAGAACAAAAACAGGACAATGAACAACTTTTTTATTGAATGCTGAATCAGTTTACAATTTTGGTATTTATGCAACACATGTACCTTTCAATATTACTCTATGCCACGTGTATTACAACACGTACTCTCTTATATCTATTAATACAATGACTCCTAACAATAGAAGTCTCTCAGCTTCGAAGAAGGGACTCTTGGTCTACAGGTTCTGCTTGCTGTGGACTTTCTTCCTCTAACACAAACGCCGCAAAAATACTGTTGTATTATTTTTGAGATTGGATAAGTTAGAGATATTCCAGAAAAATTGTAACCAATACCTCTAAATTAGTGGAGATTGATGTAAAGTTAGCCAAAGGCCAAAAAGAATTGGTATATTGTAAGGATTTGGCTACACCCGTTGAAGCTATGAACATTAGTGGAAAAATATCTTCCCTTATTGGATAAGGACTGGATATACGTCTTTGTGGTTTGTGGTTAAACCAAAATAAATGCTAATTTTTACTCTTTTAACCCTTATTTTTTATGTGAATTTTTTTTCTTACAATAAGAGATATCTTCAGCAATCTCAAAACAACATCGTTTTGAGGTTTAGGAAGAAAATGCAGGGTACTTTGAAAATTTTACTAAGATATCATTTTTTGTTTTCCAAATCTCAAAATGACATCGTTTCAGGTTGTAGAAATAACTTTATCTTCTATTACGAAAAAAACATTAATCTCATCTCTTATATTCTAATACTTTTATCACATTCGTTTGATTTTTGAACATTGCCTCTCATTTGTATTGAATCAATTTTTGCATAAATACCATCCTAGACATCTTTAGGTTAAAGTAAATTGACCATTTGGTGTTATAAAAAAAAAAAAAAAAATTTTTGACCATTTGGAAGGAAACAAATTTAAAAACTCAATTGACGACTTTTAAGTTTATTGAGATCATTTGACAAATAATTTGAAATTTCTTCCGATTACTTGTTGCTAATTTGCACACCTTTTTCCCATTTCTTATTTGTCATGTTTTAATAATAGTGGAGATATTCTCTCATGACAATTGCAAGACTACCAAATATATTGGAATCTACTTATTTTGCATTTATAATTTATTATATAATTATGAAAAATAAAGAGGTTTATAAAGCTTATCAATAATGACAAATTGTTTATCAGTTTATGTACCTATTTGGATGAGTTTTTTCCATTCAAAAGTTGTTTTTTTTTAAAAAAAAACACTTATCAGTTCATTTGAATCGCTGCTTTTAAAAAAGCAAAAGTCATAAAAAAAGCTAAAACTTGCTTTTTTTTAGAAGTTAAAAATTTTAGCTTCTAAAAAAAATATAAGTGAAAAGTCAAATATATTTTTCAAAAATTAAATATATTTATAAAAATATAAATAACTTTAACTTTTATAAAAAGTACTTTTAAAATGAGGAAGAGATAAAAGCTATTTTTTTTTAAAAAAGCCCGAACAAACGGGCTTCTTGGCTTGAAATAAGATTATTAGTGATAAATAATTAAATCACTTTATAGCATGTTTATATTATATATTTTATTTTACGAAAATAATATTTTATTCTTTTAACTACGACTTTGATTATAAACTATTTTAATCATAAAGTAATGCACTTAATCATTAAATCCCTTTGATTATCTCAAGGAATTCTCAAGAGAAAACTTAATCATAAATTCCTGAAAAATAATAATTTTTTTTTGAAATTTAGAAAAATAAAATACCCATTTGGCCCATTTTTTGTTTTAAAAAAAATTTCTTTTCTCCACGAGTGTGCTTTCCCGACTCCAACTAGGGTTGTGCATGGGTCAGGTCGAGTCAGATTTTTTTGTGCCGACTCGATCCAACTTGGTTTTTATAGGTCAGGTATTTTGACCCGACCCGCTTTAATTTGATCCAAGTCAGGTCTGACTTGATTTGAATTTTTTTGAACTAGTTCAGAACTGGGTCGGATCTGACCTGACTTGGTTTCTGAGGTTCTTCTGACTTGGTTTCTGAAGTGGGTCAAATCTGACCTGACCCGTTTTTAACTTGGTTTCGTCACAAAATTACTTTTTCGTCGAAATACTTTTTGTCGAAAAGCGACGAAATTTTTTCTCTAATGAAAATTTTTACAAAAATAAATTTTCTATCGAAATTTAGTTTCCGTCAAAAGTTTTGACGAAAATGATTTCCTCCATCAAATGTTTTAAACGAAAAAAGAATTTCGTCAAAAATTTTGACGGAATGTTTTTCGTTCAAAATTTCGATGGGAATGTGTTCTGACGAAAATTTCGACGGAAATTGTTTTGAGGGAAATGTTTCATTCGAAAATTTTGACGAAATTTAGATTCTCTAAAGAATTTTGACAGAATATTTTTTTCGTCAAAATTTTTTAGCGAAATAATTTTTGTCAAAAAAATTTACGAAAATTTTTGACAGAAATGTGTTCCGTTGAGAATTTTGATGGAAATGTTTTTTATAAAAAAAACTTGACGGAAATATTTAGTTGAAAATTTTCGATGGAAATGTGTTTCGCTAAAAATTTTGACGAAATTTTTTTTTTGTCAAAAAGTTTAACGAAAATGTTTCCGTCGAAATTTTTCGCCAAAATTTGAATTTTGTAAAGAATTTTGATGAAATTTTTTTCCGTCAAAAAATTTCGATGGAAATATGTTTTGTCAAAATTTTTGGATGAATATGATTTTTTGTGAAATATTTAGATTCCATAAAAAAATTTGACAATAAAATTTTTCCATCAAATTTTTTTACAGTAATATTTTTAGTCACAAATTTTGATGAAAATATTTTTCGTCAAAAATTTTTCTAAATATTTTGCGTAGATTTTTTTGACGTAATTGTTCTACGTTAAAACTTTTCTTTTAATGTAATTGTGATTTTTTTTCTTTTTTTTTCACATAATGGGTATGGGTCAAGTTTATGGTTAATGAGGTCATTATTAAAACAAGTCAGGTCTAAAACTGACCCAAATAAAATGAGTCAGTATTAAACCCTGTTAAAAAAAAATAAGTATTTATGGGTCTGGTCAAGGTAAGATAAAAGATTTGACAAATGAACCAGTTTTTTTCATACTCTTAGCTCCAACTCCTCCTGACAGTGAATTTGAACATCATCAACAAAGCAAAAGTAACAGTGATATATAGACTGCGAATTAAAAATTAAAATACGGTGACTGATTTTATAAACATGGTGCTGCATCTGTACATTGGAGATATGATTTGGCAGAGTTCCACTGACCGAATATAGAATAATAATCTCACTTGGATTTCACATGGTCTATAAGATTAAACAAAACAAAAAAATTAATGTTATGGCATGGGTTTCATTTTCATATGCTCTACTCACACGTCTCGGTTTCGATATAAATAATCTTGTGATGAAATTCGTTCGAACTTTTCATAAGAGTATGGCATGGGTTATCCAATAGCTCTTGTTACTCGACAATTGGCTCGAGATATTTTCTGTAATTTAAAAATAAGAAAAAAAAGAATCTTATGTAAATATCATGGAATAAAGCTTGGTCCATTTCATAAAATTTTGTAAATATTATATTCCAAAAAGAAAAAAAATTCGAAACATATGAATTTTTTTAAAAATTAAATACAGTCATTAATTCATGATCTGATATATCAAGAGTGAAAACTTCATTTTTAATTTTAAGTAAGTTTTTATAAAAGGCTTATGCGATATTTAGTAGAAAACACTTCAACAAATAATAATAATAATAATAATTATTATTATTATTTTAGAGGAACAGAATCCGTTTACAATTTTTTTTTGCAATTATACTAATGTAGGACCGGTCCTACATAGTGTAGTTTGTAAGAATTTGTAAACAAAAAAGTTTGTAAATATAACCTGCCTCTATTTTAAAACTCTAAACTAATGTTAATTTTATACCAAACGAGTATAGAGATGTCTCGTAATATTATTATTTTTTTAAATGAATAATTAATTTGGTTGAAATATTTTATATCAATTTCTTCATACCCATCAAATGGGCTATTGGACATGAAATGGGCCTTAACAATACCAGGTCATACATACCCATCACATGTATGGGACTCTTGAGCCCATAATAGCCACAAACAAAATAATAAATTAATAATTATATACAAAATAAAACCCTCGCCATAAACCCCTCCTCTCCCCTGTTACTTCTGTGCCTCGCCTATCTCCTTCTTGTGTTTGTCAGAATCTAAAACACCATCGAAACGACCCCGTACCGTGACCTGAGGTCCTAAACCTATCTTCTTCTTCTTTGAGAATTCGCAGAATAGAGTAGCGAAGATGGTGGTTAAACCGGGTTCGGTTCAAGACTTCGAGGCACTGCGAGAGCTGTTCAAGCCACACATAGAATCCTTCGATTACATGATCGACGCTGGATTGGAAACCATGTTCCGCCATATCAAGCCCCTTGAAGTTTTCGACCCTTTCACTTCCACAAACCTTAGATATATCCTTTTTTTTTAAATCAATTAATAACCTCCAAAATATGCATATTTTTTTTTTCTATTTGATTTCAACACTGTTTATTGCAAATTGGAATTTTGTTTTTGAAAAATTCTTGGTAGGTTTTACTTTAATTGGGGTTACTATGTTATTGGTGTTTCTTTTTAAGTGGTTTTGAAGATTTGAATTTGATTGGAGTTACACAGTTGATGCAATTGGTGTTTGTTCTTAACTTGGATCTTACTTTGGTTGGATAATCCGGTGCTGTATCCGCCGCAGAAGGATCGAATTTCGAGGACAATTCGGGATGCCTTACTTCCTTTTGAAGCAAGTTTCAAAATTTCGTGCTTTAGTGTACAAATTTGTTGTTTGAGTTCATGGATTTTTTTTATTCAGTGATTGACTCAGTTGGTGCTTTTTTCTTGGAGCAGTGTAGGCAGGCAAAAATTTCATATGCAGGGAAGTTCACTGCAGATGTTTGCTTTCAATATAATAGTGGGCCTATTATAAGGGAAAATTTTAATTTTGGGCAGTTTCCCATAATGCTGCAGGTTCGATTCTTTGTGAATTTTCTTTTTTGAAATTTTTTTCTTTTGAGGATTTAAAAAAAAAAAACGAGTAGGTTTTCTATTTATCCATTTTTTAAAATCCTTGCATGATATTGAGGCAACATTGATATCTAGTATAAAACCAAAAGAAAAGAAAAGAAAAAATAAAGTAAGAGAAGAGGATTAGCCATTGATAACTATGTTTTCTTATTCTTTTGTCATAAGTTTTCTGTTGTTATATTTCTATGATTTACTTATGGCCTTAGAGATTTTTACATGGTTCTGGTGGAACTAATTGCAGAAACCAATCAATCACGTTATAGATTTGTGGTTTTTGTTTGTATTTTTTTGGGGAAAGGGTCATTAAAGGTTTTAGGGAATACATAAAAATGTGTGGCTGTAGCCTGTTTGATTTTTTTGGGTTTCTATATATTGGGCTGTTAGTTTGAATTTATTGGTCTTCTTCTCCACGTTTGTTGGTTGGACTGCAGAAATAATTGTGGGTGGATGCCCTACTATTGACTGAAGCAGTGCTTGTTTGATTTATGAACTGCATTGTAGAGATTATAAGGTAAAATTATTATTACAAGAAGGGTGTAAGTAGGTATTAGGCGATGCAGTAAAGCCCTATTTTGATTGACAACGTTGAGGTTGCTAGTGGTGGAAAAGATTCACATGTAAGGCTTAACTAAATTTTAAATAATGTCCAGTTTAAGTAGGCCATTTTCATTTCTGAGGCTGTTTACTGTGGCCATATGTGTATTAAATAAAAATCGTTAAAGGACTTTTGTTGAATTTATCGTTACAAAACTCAGAAGCATTTTCAATATAAAATTTTATTTCAGTTGTGCCGGGTTGATTTTAGCTGAGCGTTTGTCTTAGTAGTTTCTAGTTAAAATGAAAACTTATTAGTTGCCCTACATTCGTGATTCAAAGCAATGGGGTCAAACTAATACTTTTGGCTGTGCATGTTTTTGGCTTTTCAATACTTCTTCCCTCTTTTCTGACAAGCCAGCCTTCATATCAATTTAGTCGGTGCATTTGTTTCAGCAATTCCCATGATTCAAAGTAATTAAATCCCAGCAAATATAAAGTAAAAACTGAAAAACAATGTGGATGATAGGTTATCCTCTTTAACACAGCAATATTGATATAAGAGAGCGCTCTGATTCCTTTGCATGTGTACCAAGGATACTCTGTGATAGAAGCTATATGCTCCACTCCATACTGAAGAGGTCATACAAACAGTCCTGTTCCCTTGGAAATTCTAACATTCTTCCTAAAGATGAAAAAGCAGCACAAGTTACCCTCTGCCAAAAAGCTTTACCATCTTATTTGTTTGTATTTTTATCCTTCGACATTCCAAGCTTAAAATTTTTATTTTTTGATTCTGAATTCTTTGAAATATAAGCATGCTTTCCTTTTATTTGAGTGTGTTTGAATTGAATTTTACTTTGTTTTCTTTCACATGCTGTTATAACAACTTGTTTCTTATGTAGAGAACCTAGTTTGTTTCTTTATAAATTGACTTGGAACTATGTTGATTTTATTTTCCTTTTTTCTTATTTGTTAGCTTGACAAGCACATAAGCTTGATTACTTGCATTTACTTAAAAAATGTGCAAGTTTGTAGATCAATTTATTTTGAGTGCTACTGTGCTAGGAACCATGGTAAAAGTGGTGGAAATTTTAGCTGTTAATAATCGAACTTCATAATTACGATGAATATTTTATCTTCTTTCACATGTACTGATGCAGTCAAAGCTATGCAACTTGAGAGGTGCTGATCCCCATAAACTTGTGTCTTACAAGGAAGAGGCATCCGAAATGGGTGGGTAGGTATTGAACCCTGTCTGTGCCACTTAACTCATGATATTGGTTTGTTTTGATGCTGCCTGTTAGAAATATAAAAGTCACTTATGTGCCTGCTTTTTGGGGGAGTCGGTCCTGGGTGTGGTATAAATTAATGATCACAGTAGCCATGACTCAGGAGTTATTTTTATAATAATATTTTTGTTAATGTTTGGCTGGTTGTCTTTTGTTTCCTCAGTCTTCCTCTTAGGGGTGCTTCTTCTTGGTAATGCTTAAACAAAAGTTTATGAAAGGAAAAAGCTAATTAAAGATTGAATAATATTATGTAAGTACATCTTCACAACAAAAACTTTAACTTGAAAAATGTTGTTTGGTAATGCTTAAACAAAAGTTTATGAAAGGAAAAGGCTAATTAAAAATTGAATAATATTATGTAAGTACATCTTCACAACAAAAGCTTTAACTTGAAAAATGTTGTTAATATTTAGTGATAAATTTGATATTAATATAGACTACAGTCAGTGAATCAATGCCAAATCACCATAGAAGCTCTATTGGAAAGCATGATTGGGAAATTACGTTTTGTTTTATAAGCATTATTTAGCTTTGTTCTGTCTGTTGTTTTTGTTGCTGTTTCTACACCCAAGTATTTTGTTTGTGTAGTTGGCTTGTTGACTGATAATTGCTTTATTAAACACCTTTTTCTTTTCAGTTACTTCATCTTGAATGGCCTTGAGAGAGTTATTCGACTATTAATTTTGCCAAAACGGAATTATGTAAGCAATCTTTTTGTCTTATCTCTTATGCACTTACTTTGAAGTAAGTGAGCCAGCACAGTTGTCTGCCTAGTTTATCCATTAGTTAAAATTATTTATACTAGTCCGTAAACATGTAACTTGACTACTGGGCCGAGAGCAGCTTTTAAGGCTAGTCATGGATTTCTCAAGCCCTTGTAATAGCTTATTAATTTCTGTTCTGGTTCCTTAAATGTTGTAGCCAATGAGTATGGTGCGGAACTCATTTAGTGACCGGCGGGAAGGATATACTGATAAAGCAGTTGTAATAAGGTTTGTTCTATCTGCTGTTATTTCTATTTAAAATGACAAATCATAATGAATAATAGTGTCTTGTTTTTTGACGTATATTTGTTATTGAGGACATGTTTATATTTCATTTTTTTTGGGGAGAATTTTGCCCTTAATGTTGGTATATCTTCTGAATCTTCTAGCTTCTGTTTCATGTATATAAGGCTTATGAAGATGCCTTACAACTAAATGGTTAGACATTTGGAGCTTTTGGAATCTTTCCTTTTTTCTTTTTTCTCATTTTCTTGTTGTGTAATTTGATCTTGTACCTGGTATCCAAATGCTTCACCTGTAGACTTTTATCGTATACAATATATTCTCTGGAGTTTATAAGCATAGGGAAATGGAAGGGGAGAGAAGGGGGCAAAGTGAAGGGAAGTGAAAGTGTTTACTTTACGGCTTTACTCTTTTTATGATGTTTTAATGGAAGATAAGAAAGGAGCTGATTTCTTTTTCTTTCTTTTTTTCTTGGTGAGAAGGTGGAAGGTAAGTGAAGGAAATATAATTTGTTTCGAAGAGTAATTTGATTTCCTCACACCCCCTTTTTTGCGGGGGTTCTGTGACTGGGGAATGGCATTGGTGTCCATTCAGTCCCCATTGCTTCCTAAATCCTGATTAATACAACTTCCAAATAAAAATTCAAATTTCTCTGATTCCCTTTAGTTCAATACATCCATGACAACATAATCGTTGCACAGGAAATGACACACACTATGAATAGACTTAGAGGAAACAAGGCCTTCATGTCCATAAAGATTGACCTCATGAAGGCATATGATAAGCTGAATTGGGCTTTTGTCGTTTCTGTGCTTCAGGAAATTGGAATTCCTCAGAATTTGATCTCTGTTATACATGCATGTATCACTACTCCAGAATTTCAGATCCTCTGGAATGGAAACAAGTCAGATTGCTTCAACAATTCGAGGGGCATAAGACAAGGAGACCCCATCTCTCCTTATATCTTCGTCCTTTGTATGGATAAGTTATCCCACCTTATTGAGGATGAGATCAGGTGTAACAGGTGGAAAGCTATGAGAGCTGGGAGGAAAGGCCCTTTTATCTCTCATCTCATGTTTGCGGATGACCTGGTCCTCTTTGGAGAGGCGAGCCTGGTGCAACTCGAAGTGATGTTGGGTTGTCTATAGAGGTTTTGTTCTATGTCCGGACAAGAGGTCAGCATCGAGAAAACCGTTATATATTTCTCGAGGAACACAGAGCAAAACATTATAGAGCCCATCATTCAGTTGAGTGGATTCAAGAAGGCTGAGTCGCTTGGGAAATACCTTGGAGCCGTCCTTTACCATGGACGAGGGAGGAAGAAAATCTTTGAAAGTGTAATCAGAAGGGTCAGACAGCGTTTGGCTAGCTGGAAGGTCGCACAACGTTGGCAAAAGCTGTTCTGAGCTCTATCCCAGTGTACCATATGCAACATGGTACTCTGCCCATCACTATCTGCCATGAACTTGAGAAGATTCAAAGAGCGTTCATTTGGGGGGACACCGAACAGAAGAAGAAGTCTCATGTTATCGCTTGGGAGGACCTTTGCAAACCAAGATGTGTGGGGGGGACTGGGGCTCCATAGAATCCAGACACACAATGAGGCCTTCCTTCACAAGGTGGCTTGGAAAGTTGTCGTGAGTCCGGAGGAACTCTGGGTGCAGGTCCTGCGTGGGAAGTACAAAAGAAACCTTGATCTGAGGAGACAAGTCAAAGCTCAAAGTTATGACTCAAACCTTTGGAAGGGCCTGTCTACTATCTGGGATTCGTTTCTCCAGTCTATGCATTGGGACCTTGGTAGTGGTCAAGATACCCGTTTTTGGCAGGACTGTTGGACAACGCTAGATGGCCCCCCTTTGTGAGTTTGTAGACAAAAACTTGGATTTTAATTCTTTACAGTTGAGCTGCGCTGATTTTGTGGTGCCTGAGACGGGTGAGTGGGACCTCAGTCGTATTCGTAGTATGTGTGATGAGAACGTGGTAAAATATATTCGATCCATCATCCCTCCATCCCATGATAGGGGACCTGACTCTCTTTCTTGGAAGAATAACACAGGAGAAGGGAGGGTTGTTAGTTTGGCCTACAACAACATCATGGGGTTCGACAATCTCCTCTCGGATCCTATATGGATGTCTGTTTGGAGATGGCAAGGACCTTTTAGACTGCAGAACTTCATCTAGCTAATTCTTCATGGCCGTATTCTAACTAAAGAAAAAACGTCTCATTGGGGGGGCTCTCCTTTTTGCCACTGCTGTAATAATTTAGTTGAAAACATCCTCCATGTGCTGAGGGATTGCAAATCTGCGTCCTGGGTGTGGAGAGCTTGGTTTTTACAAGAGCCTCCAGCTGAGTTCTTTTCTGTCAACCTTGATGTTTGGTTAAGGAAAAATCTGTATGGAGAGTGGCTCAACAGACAGGCCTTCGCTTGGATTGATATCTTCATCTCATCGGTTTGGCATCTGTGGAGTTGGAGGAATAGCGAAATTCATGACCTCAACTTTATCAGACCGCTCAACCCCTTGCTTGTTATATCTAAGTACATTGCGGAGGTTAAGAGGGCTCGGAGGCAGAAAGCGAACTGTAACAGGAACCTCTTTTCTAGGAGACAGGTTTCTTGGAACCTTCCCCCTCACGGGTGGGTGAAGCTTAACGTGGATGGGGCAGTGGATGCTACTAGTAGATTAGCGTCTTGTGGTGGCTTACTTTGGGATGATAGTGGTGCTTGGCTTTAAGGCTTTTCTTATAGCATAGGCTGTTGCTCCCCCTTGTTTGCCGAGTTATGGGCAATTCTTATAGGCTTGCAAGTAGCATGGAGACTGAACGTGAAGTTTATAGTTATCGAAAGTGATTCCTCTAATGCTGTTAAGGAGCTTTCAACCGTTGATGGTATTCTCTCGAATAACCAGTTGATAAGAAGTATCAAGGGATGGCTTGGTCGTGAATGGCATACCCAGCTTTATCATGTCAGAAGAGAAGCAAATAGATGCGCCGATTGGCTAGCGAAGATACAGTGTCAATCTGAGGAGACTCTGGTTGTTCATCATGATATTCCTATTGGGCTGGGACCATTGCTAACCCAGGATTTTAATTTGAGTTAGTTTGTTTCTGTTTTCCGTTTTTCTGGGCTTTGGCCCCTTCTCATGTACTAAAAAAAAAGGGGGGTCAGCAGTTTTGGTGTTTGAAGCAATACCCTTCAGTCGATAGTCAAAATCGCATTGGAAAATGTTGGGACCGCTCAGGATCGTTGGGGAAGATTACTGAAACAATGGGATCTCACGATATGAGAAAAACCAAAATACCCGGGGAAACCCGCTCTTTTAAGCAACCCAAGGAAGTGGTCTTCTCGCTGTCATTAGTGGAATCTTGTGATGGCTTTGCATGTAGTACATGGACGGCTGAGGGAATCTTGCCAGAGATGACTGGCTCAGTCTGCTGACCTTGGAGTCGGTCTTGGATGTCATTGACATGTTGCTGTAGGTGGATTTTATTCAAGGATGGCTGTTGATATTAAGTAACTGGGTCACATAGAAAGAAAGTGACGAGTAAGAGGAAGAGAATGGGAGGGATGAGTTTTCCCCCCCTTTATTTACTCTTTATGGAATGGAGAGGGAAGTGAGACGAAGAAACCTTTCTTTCGTTGTTTATGATGTTTAGCCCGTGACTTGTTTGTGACCCATCATTAATAGCACAGTAAGCTGGGCTTTTCAGATGCCATAAAAGTCACTTATTTGATGTGAATATATATTATTATATAAAATATTATACATAGAATTAATGTCATTGATTAGTTATATATATAGTTTTTAAAATTCTAATAAGTTAATTATTCTATTCTAAAAGTTAAAATTAGTTTAAATACTTATTTTTTTAAATAATAAAGACAATTGGTTTTTTCTTAAATTCTTATATTCTCTGATTGGGATTCAATTTAAGTTTAATTAAATTTTTATTGATTATTTTTGTCATTTATATATATCAACATCAACATCATCTTTATCCCAAACTAGTTGGGGTCAGATGAACCCAAATGAAAAATACGAAAAATTGAGGGGGGAAAAAGGATAAAAATAAAATTAAAAGAACTATAAATACCATTACAAATGAAAACATAGCAATAAACAATTCAGAAGAAGGATAAAATAAAATAAAGTGAAAATAAAGATACATAAGAAAGAAAATAACATGCGAGATAAAAAAAAGAAATAAAGAGATAAAAATAAAGAAAAGAAAAAAATAAATAAATTAATAAGAGAAGACAAAGAAAGAGGGAAGAAAGTGAGATAAAGGAAAGGAAGTAGGAAAAAAGTAGAGGTAAACAAAGAAATAGAGGGATATATAGGGGAAAAGGACTAAAAAGGGACATAGGAATCAATAATGGGTCTAACCCTCCACAATGCTAATAACTTTTCTTCAATCCGTTCTAGGACACACCGTCCGCCATTCTATGTCTCACTCCATTTACCTTTCCTCCATTAATGCTTATATATATATATATATATATATATATATATATATATATATATATATATATATATATATATATATTTATATTTATATATATATATATATATATATATATATATATATATATATATATGGGGTGTGTGTGATCAAGAATACACCTTAAAGACTTTAGCTAAGATCTTAATGATCCTACAATTCAAGATTATTCTACCCCATTCCAATCTTAGGTAAATCTTGATCTCGACTACCTTGGGCAGGTGCACTCCACCATAGGTTGTCACGCTATAATGCGTTTCTTGTTCAGGCAAGTGACTTGTCCTTAGTGCCTTACTGAAATTTTCATGTTAAGGCATGGCAAAAAGGCTAACACTAGAGTGAAGTCAGCAGTGAAAGGCTTTAACACACTCGCTACTAGGGGTGGCAAAACGAGTCACATGATACGACATAAACACGAAATCGCTCAAGCCGTACACGACACGTTTTCATTGAGAGGTCAAAAACTCGAACCCGAACATAACCCCTTTGCGGGTTGACACGACATGAAAAAAATGAGAATTAAAAAAAAAAAAAAACCCTGAAATAGACATGCATACCCGTGGTTGACATGACATGATACTAATGAGATTTTATAATGTGAATTACCAAAAATATCCTCAATACGGGTTGACACGGGGGTCGTGTGGGTCAACCCGTGACACGACATGACACTAATTCGTGTCAAAAACTCAAACCCGTATACGACCCGTTTGAACCTGCGGGTCGACACGACACGCATTTTGGTTTGTCGGATCATGAGTCGACCTGCGAGTCATGACCTGTTTTGCCACCTCACTCGCTACTATTTAAAAGAGAGAGATATATGCTGAATCTGGTGGCTGAAAATGATGTTGAAGCGGGATATAAATCTAATGAGGAAGAGATGAGAGTGATGACAGTTATTGAGCTGAATCTGATGATGATCCCGGGTCGAAATGCACTTTTGGATTGATTTCTTTAATTCTATTTTTCTGATGATGAATGCATGCCTAAGAAGATTGTCTTTTGCTTATTGCTCCCAATTTTGGTCTCTGGAAATCTTACATCTCACCCTATTATTTTTTCAGTTGCATGCGCTTACAGAAAGTAGTGTTGTATGGATTTTACTAAGAAATAGTTTTGTGTGGGTTTTATGAATAAAATCAGTATTGATTTTTTCCTATGTTTTAGATGGTCCCGTTTTAGTCCTTTTCCCCTTTATCTCCCTCTCTTTCTTTTTCTACCTTCCTTTTTTTTTCTTCTTTCCTTCTTTCCTTTATTTCTTTTTTCTTTCAATCTTTTTTATGTTATTTATTTATATATTTTTCTTTTTCTTTATTTTTCTCTCTCTTCCCCCCACCTTTTATTTCTTTATTTTTATTTTTACTTTCTTATTCTTTTTTGTGCTCTTATATATCTTTATTCTCATTTTACTTTTCCTTTTATTTGTTTACTGCTACTTTTTTTTATAGATAATGTTATATATATATATATATATATATATATATATATATATATATAAAGGGCAAGATATTCTTACACCAGTGTAAGACTTAGAAGTCTTATACTCAATCTTGATTATTGATCCACTTGTATCCAATGGCTCACATTATTAAAAAATTTGAGCCCTTAGATATAAGTGGGATTAGCGGACAAGATTAAGAGTGTAACTTACACTGGTGTAAAATGATCCTGGCCCATATATATATATATATATATATATTAAATTTTATTTTTATCTTTTTTTTCTCATTCTTTTTGTACTTTTCATTTTGGTTCATCTACCATCGTCCCCAACTAGTGATGTTTGTGTTTTAAACCTTAAGGCTCAAAATTGAGACTATGTAATATCCACGCTTCAAGTCCAAAGAGCTTTTGCGTGATGAGGTGTGTTGGAGAATAATATAAACCATTAAAAAAGACTTCAACCCAAAACCTTAAGGCGTTGGGTGAGGGCCTTTTTAATGGTTTATATTATTTGCTAACACACACCCCTCATGCAAAAGCCCTTTGAGCTTGAAGCGTGGATATTGCATAAGCCCAATTTTTTTATTTTATTTTTTTGTTTACCTTATACTTATTTAATTTCACAAGTGGAGGGTGATGAGGATTGAACTCGTGACCATGTGGTCACTGAAACTCTAATACCATGTAAAGAACAACTTCAACCAAAAACCTTAAGGCGTTGGGTGAGGGCTTTTTTAATGGTTTATGTTGTAAATATTAGGTCTTTTATTATTATTAGTATTTGTTGTATTGGGCCAAGCCCATTAGGTCAAGAATTAGGGTTTTTAGTCTCTATAAATAGAGACCTCTTTGTATCATATTAATACACAATTCAATAATATTTCAAATACCCTTTTCTTTCAAGTTGGTATCAGAGCTCTCGATCTTGAGGGCTCTGCTTCCGCGCCTACGAAACCTTCTTTTCTCATCTCTCGCTGCCATCAGCCGCCTCCGGAAAAATTTTCCGGGGACCTCTTGGACCGAGAGATCACTGTTTCTCTTTTTTTTTCTCATCTTACTCAGTAGCAAGACACCAAACAGAATGCGTTCATCGTTCATCTTCAAACAGAACCCATTTTTTCAAAAACAAAGAACACTGTTCATCGCGATTGACCTTCTTTCTGGCGGCCGTTCAACTCCGATCAGCCCCAGATAGGTTCGCAACCCTTGGATGCCCTTCGCCTGAAAAGCCCAGCCCGACCGGACGTCAGACGCGCCTCCACGCGCCGCTCCTTTCCCTGCGCGTGAATCCCACGCGCCGCCAGCTTCACCGGCGCGTGACAGCGCGTGATGGTGGTTATTGGCTGCGGACCGGTGCAGTCTTGATCGACTCTCCGAGCTCTTTCTAGATCTGTGCTCATCTCTTTGATCGGACATCGTTTGGTATTTATTTGTGATTTTTTGGCTTCTTGGAGCTTTTCTTTGACCATTTTCTGTGCAGTATGGCCTCTTCTCAAAGGAGTTCTTTTTCAAAATTTTATGATGGTACCTCTTCTAGACCTAAGAGAGATGATCGATGGTTCTCTTATTGTAAAAGAACAGGTCATATCAAGGATTTATGCTTTCGCCTTTATGGAAAGCAAACTGTCTTAGAAAAGATGGCAAGGATGCGTGGTCAAGCGCATTTTACTTCTTCTGAAATAACCCCTGCACCTAATGAGACCCAATCTGCATTTCTTCCAGATGAGTTGGAACAACTCCGAACCATTCTTGATTATCTGAGTAAGCCATCTGATACTAGTGCTTTGGCTATGACTGGTATGAGCTCCAAAACTCATTCTTTCATTTCTTCATGTAGTGATTTTAAACATTCTTGGGTTGTTGATTCTGGTGCTACTGATCATATGGCTTGTTGTGCTGACTCCTTTATTTCTTATCATCCTACAATTGGAACTCATACAATATCCATAGCTGATGGCTCACATACATCAGTTGCGGGTTCTGGTGACATAAACTTACAGCAGTCCTTACATCTTAAGGATGTTCTTCATGTTCCTAAACTCTCCACGAATCTTCTTTCTATTCACAAAATTACAAAAGATTTGAATTGTACTGTAACCTTCTTCCCTACCCATTGTGTTTTTCAGGATCTTGCCACGGGGAAGACGATTGGTAGTGCTAAAGAGCAAGGTGGGCTGTACTATCTGGTGTCACAATCTCCCGCAAATAAAGTAACAGATCACACCTTCATGTCTCATGGTCAATCAACTGCTGATTCTTTAATTTGGCTGCATCATAAGCGTTTGGGTCATCCTCCATTTAGTTTACTCAAATCTTTATTTCCGTCATTGTTTTTTGTCTAAGTCTGTTGAGTCTTTTCATTGTGATGTTTGTGAATTTGCTAAGCATCATCATGTGTCTTTTCCTTCTAGTATTACTAAGAGTGTTGAACCTTTTGATCTTATTCATTCTGATGTTTGGGGTCCTTCTAAGGTCCCTCATTCTTCTGGAAATAAATGGTTTATTTCTTTTATTGATGATTGCACTCGTGTAACTTGGGTTTACTTAATGCGTGAAAAGTCTGAGGTACCATAATTGTTCTTTCAATTTTATAAAATGATTGAGACTCAATTTTGTAAAAAAATCAAAAGACTAAGGACAGATAATGGTACTGAATATGTCAATCACTCTTTTTCCCAATTTATACAAAATCAAGGTATGATTCATGAACTTACTTGTGTAGACAACCCTCAACAAAATGGGGTTGCTGAAAGGAAAAACGTCACCTTCTTGAAGTTGCTCGTGCCTTACTGTTTCAAACACATGTACCCAAATGCTATTGGGGAGATGCCATTCTTACTGTAGCGTTCTTGATCAATCGTCTACCTACTCGGGTTCTCGATCATGTAAGTCCTATTCACTCCATGACTTTTTTTTTTCCTTCCGTTCCAACTTTGCAAAGTCTTCCTCCTCGAGTGTTTGGGTGTGTTGCCTTTGTTCATATTCATAAACAACGTCGCAGTAAGTTGGATCCTAGGGCTCTTAAATGTGTCTTCCTTGGATATGCTCCTGATAAGAAGGGCTACAAGTGCTATCACCCTGGAAGTCGGAAATTTTTTGTTTCTATGGATGTTACATTTCAGGAATCTGAGTCCTTTTTCCAAGGTCCTCATCTTCAGGGGGAGAATAATTCACCAGAAGACTCATCACCTTCCTTCTTTGAATCTTCAGTGTCTACTCCTTCACCTATGTCAGTGTCTACTCCTTCACCTATGTCAGTGTCTCTTCCTCTTGTTCCTGTTCCTAATGTGTCTATGTCTGATCCTCCTGTGACTGATCCTCCTATGACTGATACATCAAGTACACCAGAGATACGGAAGATCGTAACACCTGAATTGGTATATCAAAGAAGGAAACAACCCACATTGCCTCATCAGCAACCTCAATCGTCTGAACCACTGGTAAGTCCTGAATCTCATATTTCTGATCATGATGTTAATACGTCTGATGACTTACCCATTACTACTGTTTCTGATGACTTACCCATTACTACTGCTTCTGATGATTTACCCATTGCTTTAAGAAAAGGAAAAAGATCTTCTTCCAAGAAAACTTGTTCTTCCTGTCCCTCTTGTACTCAATACCCTATCTCCCATTTTGTTTCCTCTGCTAATCTTTCTGTGCAGCACAAAAGCTTTGTTTCAGCACTAGATTCTACTTCAATCCCAAAATCAGTACATGAAGCTTTGAAAGATGGGAATTGGGCTCAAGCCATGCAAGAGGAGATGAATGCGTTGGAGAAAAATAAAACATGGGAGGTTATTGATAGACCCAACGGAAAGAAAGCAGTAGGGTGCAAATGGGTTTATGCCCTGAAATATAATTCTGATGGCACTCTTGAGAGATACAAGGCTCGATTAGTCGCCAAAGGTTACAGTCAAACCTATGGCATAGATTATGAAGAAACCTTTGCTCCAGTTGCAAAGATGAATACAGTGAGAATCTTGTTGTCCCTTGCTGCCCATTACAATTGGGATATAAATCAATTTGATGTGAAAAATGCTTTCCTCAATGGTGAGTTAGAAGAAGAAGTCTACATGGAAATCCCGCCTGGTTTTGATTCTGTGAAGGGGGAAAATAAAGTTTGTCGATTAAAAAAGGCCTTGTATGGATTGAAACAGTCACCTCATGCTTGGTTTGGAAGGTTTACTAAGGTTATGATGACCTTAGGATATAGACAGAGTCAAGGAGATCACACTCTTTTCTTCAAGCACTCCCAAAATGGGAAGCTTACTGTGCTCCTTGTATATATTGATGATATTATTATCACAGGTGATGATTTTGTGGAGAGACAGATTCTGCAGACACGACTTGCCTCTGAGTTCGAAGTCAAAGACCTTGGGAAACTGAGATATTTCCTAGGGATAGAAGTAGCTCATTCAAGCAAAGGAATTTTTATCAGTCAGAGGAAATATGTTTTTGATCTTCTCAAAGAAGCAGGGAAGTTCGGGTGTAAACCCTCTAATACTCCTATTGAGCAGAATCACAAGATAGGCTTTGAAGAGGAGAGTCCTCCAGTTGATAAAGGACAATATCAACGGCTAGTTGGAAAATTGATATATCTGGCTCATACTAGGCCAGACCTAGCTTATGTTGTTAGTGTTGTCAGTCAGTTTATGCACGATCCAAAGGAGAAACACATGCAGGCAGTAGAGAGAATTCTTCAGTATCTTAAAGCTACTCCTGGTAAAGGATTGTTATTCCGACGTGATGGTAATCTCTCTTTAGAAGTCTACACTGATGCTGATTATGCTGGATCCGTGACCGACCGTCGTTCTACCACTGGTTATTGCTTGTTTCTTTGCGGTAACTTGGTGACATGGAGAAGTAAGAAACAAGATGTGGTTGCCAGATCAAGTGCAGAAGCTGAATTTCGAGCTATGGCTCAAGGCATTTGTGAGTTATTGTGGCTGAAAATTGTACTTGATGATCTCAAAATAAAATGTGAGGGACCTATGAAGCTGCTATGTGATAATAAGTCCGCTATTTGTATAGCTCATAATCCAGTTCAACATGATCGGACTAAACATATTGAGGTCGACCGCCATTTCATCAAAGAGAAACTTGATAGCGGGTTGATTACCACTCCATACATTCTCACTGGGCGTCAATTAGCTGATCTATTGACAAAGGGACTTCCTTCAGACAGATTTCAAGAACTTACTAGCAAGCTGAGAATGATAAATATCTATTCCTCAGCTTGAGGGGGAGTGTTGTAAATATTAGGTCTTTTATTATTATTAGTATTTGTTGTATTGGGCCAAGCCCATTAGGTCAAGAATTAGGGTTTTTAGTCTCTATAAATAGAGACCTCTTTGTATCATATTAATACACAATTCAATAATATTTCAAATACCCTTTTCTTTCAAGTAGTTTATATTATTCTCTAACGTGTGTTATAAAATGTTGTTAGTTTTATACCTCGAAAAACTTTCATATGTCCATTAACGAATAGTTAGATTTTCTTCTCTTATAAAATTAAGAAGTTAAAAAGATGATTTTCAGTAGTTATACTAAGTTCTATTTGATTTGATCCTCTTTCTTCCCTACATTGTTCCTCTCTCCTCTCTTGATGGATTGCTTTTATTATTATTATTATTATTATTATGATAAATGGGAGAGTTGCAATTTAGAATATGCTGGCAAACATATTTCCAATTTTTTATGATTAACCAAATGAGTGGTAACAAAGATTCCAAGATAGTTAGTTCACTTCAGAATGATTAACCATTCTTTTGGTTTAACTCATTCTAAATTGGAAATATGTTCTTCCAGATATCCTAATTGTAATTCCCCCTAAAAAGTTTAGATGTTAATGTGAATATCTGATGCATGCTATTTTGTGTGCACGGAATTAGATATCTAATGCGTGTATTCTGCATTAGTCTGATTAACTGGCAATTAGAAAACTAGTTGATATTTTTGTTGAGTTGTTGTCCAAACAAATTATTGCATTCAGATTTTGAATTCATATATACATGGGAAATCAATCGGTTTTATCACGTCTTTCTGAAATTGGTCTTTTTTGTCCAAACATGAAACATGATTTCTTTAATGTTTAACTCCTCATTTTGAATACTTTATGATTTCTTTTAAGATTTTATATTTTAATTGTCCAGGTGTGTAAGAGCTGATCAATCTTCATTAACAGTAAAATTGTATTACCTTCGTAATGGGAGTGCAAGACTAGGTTTCTGGTAAGAAGCCTGTGGTTAATTTAAAAGATCTAATCCCAACTATCTTCCATACTTCTGTTTTAACCCCTTAATAAAAGTGTTCACGATTTGAGATGTAAGTAGGAATGTTTCATCATTATATCATTTTGCAGGATAAAAGGAAGGGAATACTTGCTTCCTGTGGGTATTGTTTTGAAGGTAATGATTGCTGACTCTATCAAATTACCGTAATTTTTTTTTCTAGGGATGGCTTACTATCGGTTCCTTTAGCTTTCCCTTGTTTGGTTTTGGCTCTGTAAAGATTTACATATGGTGCTACTGATCGTTTGTAACAGGCCCTCATTGACACCACTGACCGTGAAATTTATGTAAATTTGACAAGCTGTTATAATGAGAAGTATGAAAAGGGAAAGGGTGCTGTTGGGACCCAGCTTGTTGGTGAAAGGGCAAAAATAATCTTAGATGAAGTTCGAGATTTGTCTCTTTTCACTCGTCTTCAATGTCTAGAATATATTGGTAGATAATGTGGCACTCTTCAAGGTCCCTTTGTTGAACAATTTGCATATTTTTGTATTAATTTCTTCATTTTAAATTCAGGAGAGCACTTCCAACCCATTATGACTGAACTTACGAATGACAGCTATCTTATTGTGAGTCTTGGTTTATCATTATAATAATTTGATTATTGAAAGGTCCTATTTGCCCTCATTTCTGCTGTGCTTCCATGAATTTCTTTGTTTCTTAGGTTGCTGATGCTGTTATAAAGGACTACATACTTGTTCATCTGGATAACAATTTTGACAAATTCAATCTGCTCATGTTAGCTGCTTGCTCTTCTCTTCTATGCAATGATTTTGAATAATTATTTTCCCTAAATTGTTTCTTATGGACAAAAATTATCTTTGGTGGTGGATCATTGTTTTCTCACATTTTTACTTTTGATTGGCCTCTCTTTTCTTCCCCCTTTAGTTTCATGTTACAGAAACTTTTCTCACTTATAGATCAAACATCAGTGCCGGACAACCCTGATTCTTTGCAAAATCAGGAGGTTTTACTCCCTGGCCATCTGATTACACTTTATCTTAAGGTAAAAGCTTTAAACCCTTTTTCATAAAATATTCCTTTGTCAATAGTAGTGGTAACATGTCATCCATTGTGAACCTGATCACATTTCAATCATAGTTCAATCTCAAGCTATTGAAGGCATATGCTAGCTAGCATTGATGTAATGCCTCTTTTCTCCCTGTTTCCATTTGTCGTTTGGAAATTGGCTCTTGATTCTTTTCTCCAGACCCCGGGAAAAGTATGAAAAAAAAGACTCGAATGGTATGATCCCGCCGTCACCCCACAATGAAAGGAAGTCTAGAATGGTATCAAATTCTAAATTTGATGTTTGATTATGCCGTTTTCAATTGGTATAATTCCTTATAACTAAAAGCAACTAAATAAAACCTTTCTCAATTCTTAACACTGAGCCTAAAACTTACAATTGCAAGAAGCAAGAATTAAGAGGGTGGACTTAGTAGTCTAATGTCCACGCTTTAACTTGCACCTATATTTGAAGTAATAACCTCGGCCACCTATGTTTGATACTTTGACCTCTGTCTTTGTCAACCACAATTACTGCTTCCTTTCCTATCACTATCACTGTCACCACGATTGCTACCTCCACCAACTGCTACAGCTGCTGCCACCATCACCTCTGCCACTTTTTCCGTTACTCCGACTGCCACTTCCTCCACTAGAGCCTCTGACAGCATTGCCACTGCCAATACAACACCATCAGTGTCACCAACTCTGTCAGCACTTATGTTGCCTCTACTGCGGCTATCAACCATAATGAAATATTTAGTTATTTATATATATTTAGCTTTAAAAATTATGGCTAAAGATTTATTTCTAAAAAATCTAGACCATACGCCCAAACAATAATAATATAATTTAAATTACAATTTCATTTCCTGATTCTGTGTAACCCAGACATAAATTTTAAGGTTTTGAACTATTTCCATTTCAGTAGTGAAGTTGTAATTCCAAAACTCAATGTTAATTCTATTGAAGCCTTAAATAGATTTGTGGTGTCTTACTTTTCCTCAAGAACATGACTCTCTGATTTTCAAAGAGAGGAATCCATGAGTTTCACTGGGAAGGACCTTGTCCACTAGTCCTATACAAAAGTTATTTGTGTCTTTCTTTCTCTAAACATGACAGTATGACACTGTCATGTTCCAATAAATCTTATTAGATCATATTCATTTCATTACGCTTTTAGAGTCATAATACCCCATACGTTTGTCTAATGTTGGTTATCTTTTTTAATGTGTGGCAAATGGAATACTCTTTCTTTGTATAAGGCTTTTATTATATTCTGCTTAGAGGGCTCGTTTTGAAAACCTTTTGCTGTTGTGTTATAGTCTTTTTTTAACAAACAGAGAGGTATCTATACCTATGTCTTTTTATATTTTCATGATTTCTTGCATTTATACATCGTTGTCGATCCTAGGAAAAACTGGACGATTGGCTGCAAAAGGGAAAAAGACTTCTTCTGGACGAGATCAATAAAAAAAGCAAGAAGTTTAATTTCAGCGACAGTATGTGGATATTTATTGGCTCTTTCAACATAACATGTTATTTCCTAGCATTCTCATTTTGTTCTATCTGCTAAAGTCTTTGTTTGTGCTTAATTGCTGTTAGATGTTTATTGTATAGATTCTGGAATAATTACGAGCACATAAATGATTTAGAGATTCTTCCTTTTATTGTTTATTGCAGTCTGTAAACTGGTATCTGGTACCTAAGTTGGTGATATTTATCACAAATAATTCTTATCATTGCATCGTTTACCTCTTCTGTATTACAGTTCTTCAAGTTAAGAAAGTTATGGATAAAAATCCAGCAAAGCAAATCAGTACAACTGTTGAAAATTTGTTGAAAACTGGCAGATTGGTTACACAAACTGGTCTAGATCTGCAGCAGGTATTGACTTCCCAATTATTAGTTAAATTATGTCTCTGTTTGTATTTGCCAGCTGCCAATAGTCTTTTTGTTTCCTTCATTGTAATATTAATATTCATGGGCTTACACATAAGAAAATGCTTAAAATTAGATATTATTTTGTATTCCTTCTCTTGTCAAGATGATTAATTGCATTTATCTTTAGTGTTTATATAAAGTATTAGGTACATAACCATATTGTAAAAATCATGATTGATGCATATATTATATTTTTTATGCTTTCAGTTTGTGAGTATGTTATTTTTTTTTGCCCTTTTCTCGCTGAATGTTCTTCCCAGGCTCCTTCTATATGATACCTGCACTAATCCACAAAACCTTTCTCTAATTATATTGTTCGTTTAAAGATTATTATCAGTGGCCTATGAAGCATTCAAGAAAGTGACCAGATATTGAGAGAAAAGGGAAAGTAAGAGAGAAAAGAGAGGAGAGAGATCTGAAAGTGAATATTATTGATGATTGAATCGAACAACAGTAACTCTTATAGTTATCTGATGACTCAGCATTGGGTTAGTTGTAAACACTTACTACTGAACACCTGTTAAGTAACAGACAGGTGTCGCCAATCTAGTGTATACAGAGGTACAGTAACATATACAGAATTATTAATGATGAAAATACTGTTATACCCCGAAATAGTATACTGATAAGCATGGACAATTAAAGAAGGAGTCATGTCCATGTTAGAACACCTCAAATTCTAAAGAGATACTTCAAACTTTGATGTGCTGCTGTGTGCTTTTCCGCCAGCAATATTTTTAGAAGGGGAAGACATTGATCTTGGAGAATCTGTTGATTTATGCATTAATATAGTTATTATTTATCACATTGCTTATCCTTTTTTAGTCATAAAATAATAAAATAACATGTCATTTTGTATTACACCATGAAAAGGTTAAAATTCAGGGAACCCCCTCTTACTATAGGTCTTCTTTTTTTTTTAAAGAAAAAAACCATATGGTTCAAAACTCGGCAACTTGACTCCCTAAACTTACCAAAAAATTGTACATAGTCCAAAATTAACCCCCTGTGCATGTGCAGAACATGCACAGTTTGGTAAGTTGAAGGAGTTGAGTTTTGAACCACAAGGAGGTCTTTTGAAATGGCCTGTAGTTGAGGGGGTTTCTTGCATTTTAGCCTTAAGTAAATATTGACTAAACTGTATTAATTAAATTTCATGTTAATTATGGCAAGAATAGTTTAATCTGTTTTTTATTAGCTTGATGACCTTGTTAATTATTCATAGATTATTTTTTCTTAATCAGAGGGCAGGCTATACAGTTCAGGCTGAAAGGCTAAACTACTTACGTTTTCTTTCACATTTTCGTGCTGTTCATCGAGGGGCCTCATTTGCTGGACTACGTACTACAACTGTGCGGAAGCTGTTGCCTGAGTTAGTACATTTTTGCATAATCAGCAGATCACATGATCTTGTTATAATATACGTACATATCTGTGTTTTATCTCTCTAAGGGCTTTTTTCTTAAATAGATCTTGGGGTTTTCTCTGCCCTGTGCACACACCTGATGGGGAGCCCTGTGGATTGTTGAACCATATGACTTGCACTAGTAGTAAGTTATTGATCTCTTTTTTCCTTCCATCTCCATTTTATTTATCTTCCCCTCTTAAGAATTGTAAAAAAAGAAAATTGCGAGATATTTGTAGCTAAGTGTACTTGTTAGTGGCCTTCCATTCCGTGCCTTGACCTATCACTTACATGTAGGAAGATTATTAGTAATTAAAAGAGATTGTGGATCAAATTTTGTCACATGACTTTCAAATGAACACTATTCCCTAGACTTGGTTCTCATGTAAACTTCAGCTATCATTTTGTTTAGGGAAAGTTACAGAATAGTATTTTGTTTAAAAAAATTTCTAATTTAGGAACAACGAGCTACATGACTAGCTAACGAGTGGTCGATGAATAACCATTTATTGACTTGATCATCCTCTTCATTGGTTGCAAATAATTCCATTTTTGTAATTTTCCCTTTTTAATTTTTTAAAATAATTATATTTATAAGATGAACCCTTATGATGTTTTAATATGTTATATGTAGCTGGACTTTGGATAAAAAACCATAATTTAATTAAACTTATATCCTTCCTATACTTGTTGCAACCAGTGTTTAAAAACTCGACCCGGCCATCTTCTCGTCCAAGGTCAGGGGTCATAGGGTCACAGGTTCAACCGAGGGATCACAGGATCACTTCGCTGACCCGGTTTTATACATTAGAAAAATAAAAATATATATTCTATATGAAAAATTCAAAAAAATCAAACCACCAATCATTAAAGATTCAAAATATACTTAACATAATTCAACCAATTACATCCATAAGTCAATATTCACTAGCTAATTAAAGTATCAAACTATCAAAGTATAAAGCACATAGTCCAATGGAGTCAATGAAAATTTATATCATCAAACTCAGACCCTTCTTGTCATTCTCATGCACCTATAACAGTATGTGAAAGGAGATCCCTTACCCAATAAAGAATAGTGGAGGAGAGGCAACGACACGATAAATTAATGGTGGTGAGAGAAGAACCAGCACGGTGGAAGAGATCACCAGAACAGGGAGACTGGGTCTGGGTCTGGAAGAGAAGAAGAAGAATGATTCAGATTTCAGATCTAGTTCTAAATCTAGGCAGCAACAAGTTTTTGTTTTATTTTTTCTTTTTTGCACATCAAACGACGTCAGTTCGTGTATAATTTTTTTTATTTTAGAAAAAATGCAATGACCCCTCTAACTCGGGAGTCACGGGTTCAACCGGGAGTTTCAGGGGTTAGAGGGGTCAACATGCAAGTAGGGTCTAACTACTAACCCGAACCTTTAGATAGAGGGGGTCAGTGACCCGGAGGGGTCGACCCTGGGGTGGGGTGGGGTTTTAAAACCCTGGTTGCAACACAGTCATTGTGCTTGAACTCTTGGTTGATACGGCCCAAAGAAACAGAATCTCCTGGTTGTGGCACTGTGCTGCATTTGCGCATCTAGCATGTTGTAAATATAGGATGGATAATTGTTTAATTATTATAGATTCATTTTTCCCTTTTATTAGACAGATTATAAGGAAGATATGTGACAGATTATATGTCTGATTTGCTTCTTATTTGTTTCCCTAGAATCAGTTCTTTATTTGGAAAACAATTATTTGTATTAATCTATATATTGTTAACATTTGTACTTGACATTCAAGTAAATTATATTCAGATTCAGAATTTCAAATTTCAACTCAGCACAACTTAATGCCATCAGTTTTGACACGCATATCTACTATCAAATGACAGATCATAACCATTGGATCATGTGATGTTATGTTTGTTACATGCATCGACAAGAAACTAAGACTTAACACTGTGGATTAGGAATTTATATACAGTGAAACTAGGGTTTGTTTTATATTGTTTCCATCAGCTTTATTGTAAAAATTGATATCATATTTAGAATGTCTGTGTGTAAGAAAAGGAAGTATACAATGACAGCATGGAGCTTGTGCATAAAACCATTGCTGTCTTACCCTGCAATTCCTTGTGCCGCCATATGTACTTGTATTAACTCTTCCTTTGGCATAATTTATCAAAAATAATGTTTTGTGCACTAGCTATGCTGCATTAAAGCAGGAAGTAGATCCAGACAATTCTATTCTTTGGTTTATGGTAAAAGTGGCTCTACTCGGGGAAAAAATAATTGTTTATATTGGTTACATCAAGTTCTAGATAGATGCAAGAATGTGTTTGGTTTGAAAGATATATGCATTTTTAGTTAAGGGCTTGGTATTTACCAACTATGGCATAAATTATGATTAGAGGAAATGATGCTGAGTTCAGTAACCTGGACATACTACGTTGCCAAGAAGTTTAATTACAATTTGAAAAATTAGGGAATTACTTGTGCATTAAGATAATTGCTGGTATGAAAGACTGCTATAAAATAAATAGAAATGCATTGACAAAATGAATGGGAGTTAGTAAGTTCTACCTCTCTGATGAGAAATTGTGAGAAATAAGTATCTCAAAATGTAAGTTGGTAGTATTGCATTCCACAACGTGCTGGTGTGTGAGTCCACATTAACTTTATGGCTATTAGACAGCAGTTCAAGTGACTTGGTATTTTTGGGTTTAATCTGAAACATTCTACGTGGGCCAGAAGGCTGATATGTAAATAAACATGGCATATTCCTCCATCTGAAATAGCATGGTCTAATAAGTGAAACTCTGGCATATGCTACTCTTAAGTTATCTGTCTGAATGATAAAATATTTAAAATATTATGTTACGATCCCATGTGCAAGGTATGGAACTTGGAGTCCTACATTGGTTGTATGAGAAACTAATGTGGGGTTTATAAGGCCTTGAGCACTCCCATCCTTTGAGCTAGCTTTTGGGGTGGTGCATCCCAAGGTTCTTATCATATTATTATTCACAAATTATAGAAGTAATTTTTATTGTTAGCAAGAATGTTCATTGTTCATCAGTAATGCAATTCTTAATACAATAATTATAGTTCACTGTTTCTTTTCTCTTCTTTATTTCAGGGGTTACGTCATTCTTTGATTCTCAAGGAAACATTAAAGATTATTTTAAAATAAAAATGTCTATCCTCAATATTTTAATTGAGGTTGGAATGACACAATCATTGCCAAAGCTAGTTCTTCCTGGCCCACCTGAAGTTCTTACTGTTCTTTTCGATGG
Source organism: Gastrolobium bilobum (assembly GCF_033153095.1). NCBI lineage: Eukaryota > Viridiplantae > Streptophyta > Magnoliopsida > Fabales > Fabaceae > Gastrolobium > Gastrolobium bilobum. The sequence continues at coordinate 63,017 of NW_026899932.1, forward strand.
TTGTATTGTTGGTTGTATACCTTCCAGTGAAGTTGAGAAAGTTGTGGCTCACATACGTCTATTAAAAGTGTCTTCTGCTGCAGTGGTTTGTTTTTGACAAAGACAAATTTCTTTGATCCCGATAATATATTATTTCCTTGATATTGACTTCAAAATTATGTGATGCAGATTCCTGATGATCTGGAAGTGGGATATATTCCTTTGAGTATGGGTGGAGCATATCCTGGTCTCTACCTGTTCACATCCCCTTCAAGATTTGTTCGGCCAGTGAGAAATATATCAATTCCTTCCAATGGAAGTGAAAACATTGAATTTATTGGGCCATTTGAACAGGTCAATATAGAAATTTTTTTTTTTTTGTGCATCATATAATTGTTTGGAATCAATCAAATAAAGGCACCTTTATGAAGATGAGTACGTTAAACTGGTGATCTTTCAGTTATTTTTGAAGTGATTTTTATGTTCCTTGTCAGGTTTTTATGGAGATAAGATGTCCCGATGGTGGAGATGGTGGAAGAAAGAGTTCATTTCCTGCAACTCATGAAGAAATTCATCCAACAGGAATGCTTAGTGTAGTTGCTAATCTGACGCCATGGTCAGATCATAATCAGAGCCCACGAAATATGTACCAGTGTCAGGTTCTATGTCTTTTATGTCGTCACTTGTTGTGTCCAAATCAGCTTTAGCTACAGGTTTTTACATTTTGTGGGTGTTTATGTTGTAGATGGCGAAACAAACAATGGCATTCTCTTCACAAACAATTCAACATCGTGCAGATCAAAAGTTATATCATCTTCAGGTTTGTTCAAAACTGCTTGATATAAATTTTAGCTACCCTCTTTTCCAAATAAGATAAGTATTGGTCTTTTATATTGGAAAGCAAACCTGGGAATATTGTATCCCTTGCATCTGATATAGCATTCCTTATACTTTCTCCTCCTCTTAAGAGTGTTATAACTTGAATATTTTTTGGGGCATTTTCAGACTCCCCAGAGTCCCATTGTTCGGACAAGTGCATATACTAAGTACAACATCGATGAATATCCAACAGGCACAAATGCTATAGTTGCAGTTTTGGCATATACAGGGTAACTGCTTTAGTGCGAAGCAACTGTAGTTTCAACCTTCTTGTGCTATTTACAAATGTCTTCTGTTACGGATTACAGATATGATATGGAGGATGCCATGATTCTAAATAAGTCATCAGTGGAACGTGGAATGTTTCATGGACAAATATATCAGGTTTGATACCTGACCAACTAATTAAGCTTTTTGGATTTGAATGCATCAGAGTTAATTTCTCATGACACTTTATAGTGAGATGCCATGACTTTAATGTTTGATTTTTGTAGTTTTAGCAGTCTGCTCTGAGTTAGTTATCTTTGATTGAAACTTCATGGTTGCTCTACGTTTTCTCCCTATGTTGTTGTTTTTTAATATGATCACAAGATCATACTATGGGCTTGGGTTGTCCCCCACTCCATATGTCTCTCTCACACACGTTGCAGCAAGTAATTGATTTTTGACTTCATACACTAGCAAGTCAGGATTTTCTATTGAGCACCATATTGTTGGCATGACCATTTGTCCTTGTTTTTCCAATAACATTCTATTAAGCACAAGGTATTTAAGGTCCAATCTATCAGGCCAAATGATCACTTTTGGGTATGGCCAAGGTGAGCCTTTATGGTCTTTCTGGAGCCTGCAAAGTATCGATGTTTGTTGTGACTTCATTACATTAATAATGTGCTGAATGTACTGATTTACGCATGTTGAGAGAGAGATAAAATAGAACCATAATGCTGAAAACCATGTTTCAATGCACACCAAGGACAACTGGATATATATTAAACTAATAATGAGTACACAAGTCCTGATTTCACTTATTAATATATATACAGTGAACTTGACACTAAACTATATTAATTACATATCCAACAATGCATGTATCTATTCTTTCCTTTTGCCCCCTTTTTTTATAGTGCCGTAGTCTGTTTATATCGACTTTCTCTGCTGTTTGATATACTGAATTACAGATTCTCTTTCGTGCTGCAAATTATGACCCTAAATTTTCTTTTATGACTGTTTTGGCAGACAGAAACTATTGACTTGACTGAACAAGGCAGCAGATCAGACCGCTCCTCAAGAATGTTCAGAAAAAGTGTCATAGAGAAATCAGGCTGTCCCTCTCTTGATTCAGATGGACTTCCACATGTTGGTCAGGTTTGCCTCCATCTCTCCCTCTCCCTTTTCTTTCCTGAATTCAACATTGTTTAGAAAATATCTTAATGTATGACTTTCAGATGATACGACCAGATGAACCCTATTGTAGCATTTATAATGAAATCACGAGTTCCATACACACCTACAAAAGAAAGGGTTCTGAACCTGTTTATGTTGATTATGTTGCTGTTGATGTCAAAAACAAGAAGCACCTTCAGAAGGTGAGTCAAGAAAATTGACTATAATATCCTTGTTTTAATGAACTTCTGTTCTTTGCACAGATTGATCTTGTCAATGAATGAACCATGTTAATTGCTACCTTTAACCTTTGGTGCTCCATTTACTCTGATTACTTTTTTTTTTTCTTGTCCTTTTGTTATTGTACTTTAAGGATGATTTTTTTTTTTTTTTGTGGTAAACATAAGGATGATGTTTTAGCCTACCTGTTACCTGTACTTCTTCCCTGTCTTGAATGAAATTTATTTTATAATTTTATAATACAACAACCAGATGCCTTAATTTGATTTACTCATTTCTCATAACAGATTCTTTGATTTGCAATTAAAAGTTTTTATTTTTTTCTCTCATGATAAATTTTTATATGAGCCACTACTCTGCTTAATCCTGGCTGTGTTCCGTATGTTGTTACAAAAGATGTGTACAAGCAAAAGAAACAAAATTTTATACTAGATAACCTTATACTCAGAGTTGTTTGATTTGATTAGTCAGTTTGAGTTTGATATATTTCTTTATTGGACTTGTACTTATCTTTTACTATTGATTACTCAGTTTGATTTGTTAATTTTTAGTTCATATTTATAATTGTCGGAGCAGGTTAACATACGCTTTCGACATCCTCGGAACCCTGTCATTGGAGATAAATTTAGCAGTAGACACGGGCAGAAAGGTGTTTGCTCTCAGTTGTGGCCAGACATTGATATGCCATTTTCTGGATCTACTGGGATGCGCCCAGATCTCATCATCAATCCGCATGCATTTCCTTCCAGGATGACGATTGCTATGCTTTTGGAATCTGTTGCTGCTAAGGTACTACAACTGAATAAAAATTTAGGATATAATCATATAAATTATCAGTTTTTTCATTTGTAGTAGTTGATTGACGATGAAGATACGTCAACGTGTCAAGTAATAATCATCTTATTTCTATGCCGTTGACTTAATATTTCTCTGCAAGATCATTTTTTTATGCTTAGGCTATTATCCACCTTACGAACTATAAAGCACCATACTTATACTTCAAAATGTATTGCAATACCTGAGTCGGATTCTTCTAGCCTATATGTTTCAATTTTGTTTTACTTTTGTTGAAATTTTGTACTAATACAAGTATAATACCACAATGATTAAATAAATTATGGTATTTTATTGTGTCTACAGTGGCTAATGCTGACTTATGAACATTGTTATCTTTATTCTAATTTAGGATTGTGTTTATATTATATCATTTTCATATGTTGTTACTTGTATTTTAGACAAACCATTTTTGTGTCTCTTGCCTTCAGCTGTGCTTCCTTCTAGGTTAGGAAAAGATATGAAGGACTAATAATATGTTTTTCTTGTAGGGAGGGAGCTTATACGGAGAATTTGTAGATGCTACTCCATTTCGTAGTTCAATGAAGAAAGATAGTGAGGAAAAGTCAGATTCCCTTGTTGATGATCTTGGTTTTATGCTAAGAGAGAAGGGATTTAATTATCATGGTTTGGAGGTTCTGTACAGTGGGGTTTATGGAACAGAACTCACGTGTGAGATATTTATTGGGCCTGTTTATTATCAGCGGCTACGTCACATGGTTTCAGACAAATTTCAGGTGAACAAAGTGATTGTTATGCCTTCCTCTAACACAGTGCCTACTGTCTAATGAAGCTATACATTTGTTGTTTAATACCGAACCTTTATTTATGTTGCAGGTTCGATCTACTGGAACAATTGATCAGGTCACCCGGCAGCCAATAAAAGGAAGAAAGCGCGGTGGGGGAGTTCGATTTGGAGAAATGGAACGTGACTCTCTACTTGCACATGGAGCTGCATATCTTCTGCATGACAGATTGCATACCTGTTCTGATTATCACATAGCTGATGTATGTTCCCTTTGTGGAAGCATGCTTACGACAACATTCATCCAGCATCAAAAACGGCTAGTGCGCGAGATTGGAGGGCTACCCCCGGGAAGAGCTCCAAAAAAGGTCACTTGTCATGCTTGCCAAACGAGTAAAGGCATGGAGACAGTCGCTATGCCCTATGTATTTAGATATTTGGCAGCAGAGTTAGCAGCAATGAACATAAAAATGACCCTTAAGCTAAGTACTGGAGCTGGAGCTGGAGCTTGATATGTTTGAGAGTATAGTTTTAGTTGCTCCGATGATATATGCTTTGATTGAATGTGTTACGATTATTATTTGCATGAACATGAATGTCTCATGGGTGCTCACATCATTAGTGATACTACAGAGTGCAATCTGAATTGCTGGCTGCTTTTAACGGATCCAGATAGTTGGGCAAGGATTGAGGTTCATCAATGGTGTCAACTGTCAAGCTAGACATTAGGTCAATTGTTCTATGGATTCATGTGATGAGGCCTCGTATTATATCGTTGTAACTTGAAGGAAATAGGTAGGTTTTAGAATATTGTAAGTTATATAATAACCTTTCTTGTGTTGTGGTGAAAGTACCCTTGATTATTTGAGGACACATCCTCGGGTATTATTATATTTTCATATTAAATTATATTGTATTCTACGTTAGTAATTCCCATTTGTAAAAGTAATCGAAAGTCAATATGATAATTGTCACGGTTGGATTTTTACATGTCATTTTTTTGAAGGGTTTAAATATCTTCATCTTTGATTCATCTTACACTTTGGATGAGTCACGTAATCGGCTCAAAAAGTCAAAGTTTGTCGAGATACGGGAAAGAGTTAACTTGCTTCAAAGAAGTAATTAAGGTTGGGCTAACTTCCAAAAAAAATCTATCATAATCACAACTCCTCCTCCCCACTATTGGAAAATGTAATTATGTTTTACTTTTTTGTATTTAAATACTTCGAAAAGAAATTACGATGATCTAAAAACTCAACCCAAATATTTTAATTTTGTGGTATGTATATTTTATGGGTTTTATTTCTCTTATGTCGTATAAGATAAATTTTTTCTCTTACTCTCCTAATAAATGGTAGGAATCATTTTATTTTTTAAAAAAGAAAAGAGAAAAAAATAGAACACGAAAATCAAAGTGAGAGTAGGAGATAAATTTTTTCTTATGTGACATAAGAGAAATAAAATCTATATTTTATTAGGGTAAACCACATTGTAATCGCCATTGAGCTTAACATCTTGGGTGACAAAATGCATCTTTGTGAATATAAGCGTAGGTATTTGTTATTACACGTAGAGTTAAGAATGGTATCTGTGAGGACAAACACTTATATAATAACTCACCGAAATACATAAGATTACATGACCCTTAATTGTAATGAATCATTCAAATTTTGCTATATTAATTTTCCATGGTAGGATGCTGGCCTTCTGACGGGTGACCGAGAATTAAAATTTAATTCCGAAGATGAGGTTTGGAATAAGGAGGGTGATTTCATTGTGTTTTCGGTTGTCTTGAATGATACTTGCCTTATGTTTGTTTTGCTTTCCATTTATAGGCACAGTGCATTAGTCACTAATGAATGTTATTTGCTTGATCCTACTAGTCAGTCATGTGCTTATCTCAAAGATTAAGTTATGCATGTGTGAGTATAAATTAATTTAAACTACGAAATTGCTAATTATTCTGAAATGTTCTTCCAACAATTTTCTTTCTCTATGTTTAAACTTTGGTCTTCCCTTGCTAGTCATTATTGAATATCGAGGAATCTAAAACCACTAATCGTTGAAAATTGAATGTCATTCTTGTCTCTACGTAATCACGTTTGACTTCAATTTGTTTTGAGGTTTTTATTTGTTTGTAATGCATCTAGGCTTTTGTTTATTTTGCCTAGCATTGAATGATAGTTTGAGAAGGAGAAAAAATAGTTCAACTAGATGTTTAGAATAAAACCAAGAAAGTTTTAATTCGCTTTTTTTTTTTCTCTGCGAATTTTTTTAATGAATAATAGAATGTTTTCATAAATAAATATAGAATTTTAATCAAATTAAAAAAACCCTAACAATTCATCGATATTTATAGGCTTTAATGTTTCTAAAGGGAATGTAGATAAGTTATCTACATTCGCTTCCAAAACGACGTCGTTTTGGATTAAAAAATTATAAAGAAAAAGACTATTATAACCCTGAAATAAACTATAATTACAAAACTACCTTGATTTCCGCCTCAAAACGACGTCGTTTTGGGCTAAATGTAGATAAGTTATCTACATTTACCGTAGAAAAAACGAACCCATATTTATAATATATTTTGTTTTGGATTTGCCCACTCAGATACTTGAGAGGTGGGAACTCGTCCAGCGTATTGCACTTTTAAAAGTGGGTTAAAAAACTTAACTCATCTTATCCCGTTGAATAAATTTTTAGTGCATCAAATACATCGTTGCTTTCATTTTATGACACGTGAACAAAAAAGTCGTATCATCTATTTTTTAGATGATATGATATTTTTTATTGTCATAAAATAATTAGACAAATATATTGAATATTTAATGTATCTTATGCACTAAAAGATTTATTCCACCCCGCCACCAACCCGCCTATAACAATTCTCCAATAACATTTATACAAAATGGAACAGAAAATTCACTAGCATGCCATCTTCAGGACCCCATTTACAGAAAATCCCACCTGTAATAAAAGTGATGTTTAATCCCCCAAAAAAGGAATCAGCAGTGATAATCATAACTTGTAGCGAATCATGTATAGGAAAATCAAATTGATGATAGTTTTAGAGGCTGAGAGAAACTCGAGACACATTGACTAGAAGCGTGATGAGGAGGAAGGCTGGTGTAGAAAACAAGGTGGCAGATAATTTGTCAAGAATTCAGGAGAAGGAATTGCAAGATGGTCTAGAAAAAGAAATAAATGACACCTTCCCTGATGAGAGAGTGATGGCTATTTTTGTGCCTCCTTGGTTTGCGGATATTGCCAATTACAAGGTGGTAAAAGAGTTGCCTCCTAACCTTACTAGGCAACAACAGAAAAAGTTTCTGCGGGATGCAAGGAGATTTTATTGGGATGACCCTTACTTGTATTTCCAATATGCTGATGGAATCATACGGAGGTGTGTGCCAAAATTTGAAGTGCATGAGATCCTGTGGCATTTCCATGCATCAGACTATGGAGGACACTTTGGAGGTAATATAACTGCTCAAATTTTTTTACAGAGTGGTTATTATTGACCTACATTATTTAAAGAAGATGGGGATTATGTTGAGAGGTGTGACAAGTGTCGAAGAGCTGGGAATATTTCCTGCAAGGATGAAATGCCTATGAATAGCATATTGGAGGTAGAACTTTTCGACGTGTAGGGAATAGATTTTATGGGGTCATTTCCCTCATCTTATTCCAACCAATATATCTTGGTGGCTGTAGATTATGTGTCTAAGTGGGTTGAGGTTGTTGCTCTTCCCACCAATGATGCTAAAGTTGTGGTGAACTTTCTGAGGAAGAACATCTTCACTCGGTTTGGTGTTCCTAAAGCTATTATCAGTGATGAGGGGACACACTTTTGCAATAAGAAGTTGATAGTTTGCTTGTGAAGTATGGAGTGAATCATAGGGTGGCTACACGTTACCATCCTCAAACCAATGGACAAGTGGAAGTGTCAAACAGAGAATAGAAGAGAATCCTTGAGAAGACTGTTGGGAATTCCTTGAAGGAATGGGCAGGAAAACTCGATGATGCGCTTTGGGCATATAGAACTGCATTTGAGACTCCAATAGGTATGTCTCCTTATCAATTGGTATATGAGAAGTCTTGTCATTTGCCGGTAGAATTGGAACATAAAGCTTTATGGGCAACCAGATTCTTGAATTTTGAACCAACAAAAGCTCTTCAGAAAAGATTGCTGCAACTGAACGAGTTGGATGAGTTTAGATTATCTGCATATGAGAGTGCTAGGGTGTATAAAGAAAAGACCAAGAAGTGGCATGATAGGAAGATCAGTCCAAAGGAATTTGAGCCAAGCCAACAAGTTTTACTGTACAACTCTCGCCTGAGACTATTTCTAGGCAAACTCAAGTCTAGGTGGGCTGGTCCGTTTGTGGTAAAGAGAGTATTCCCTTATGGAGCAGTTGAGATATCTCCTTTGGATGATGATAGACCTTTCAAAGTCAATGGAGCTAGACTCAAGTTTTATCAAGGAGGACCTGTGAGAAGAGACATCGAGACTCTGTCTCTCAGAGAAAACAACACTCGAAAGAGGTAACCGTCAGGCTCGTGACGTTAAACAAGCGCTCATTGGGAGGCAACCCAATGTAGAGTTTATTTAAATAATAATAATAATAATTTGACTGGCGCTGGTCGCGCCAGTATGGCGCGGTTGCAGTGCCAGATTGAAAAAAAAATAGAGAGTTGGAGCGAGCACTGCACCAGTATGGCGCGGTTGCAGCGCCAGAATATGGGAAAAGAAAGAATTGGTGCGACTGCAGCGCCAGTGTGGCGCTCCCCGCGCCGCAGAAAAAAAAAAATCGCGCGACCCGCGCGAATTCCACGCCGGTTATAAGAAAAGTGCGTACCAATTTTTTTCTTCATCCCCCCCATTTTCCATTCAAATTTTCCCCTCTCCCATTTCTCTCTTTTCTTTTTCCTCTCAACTCCTTTCAACTGTCAGTTTTTCCTTTTCTTCACATTGCTTCACAGGTAAGTCTTCTTTATTTCTTTCTTTTAGTTAGTTTTCTGATTAGTTATTTGTTTAACTGTTTTGTTATTTTATTTTCTAATTAGTTAGTTAGTAGTAGCAATTTCTGTTTTCTAGTTAGTTATTGGTTTCTTTTGAACTACTTACTATGTTGACTATCTGATTTAAAATGCTGAGTTGTATGCTAAAATGAGTTGACATTCTGTTTTCTGAATTTGATTCCAATTGTTACTTTGTTCTGTTTAATTCTTGAGATATAGTTGGGGACAACACCCGGGATTGTACATTCAATTGTACGTTAGCTCTTCCACTAACTATACAATCGTCATCACCCGGATGTTACATACCCACCAGCTTCCGCCTGGTTCGTCCTCGAATCACACCGTACTGGAAGAGAGGCATGCTCTGATACCACTTGTAACGCCCGGCCGCTTCAAGAATCAACGAAAATCCCCACATACTAATACGAGACTTTTCAGTGTGCTTTTTCCTCACTCGCACACTTCCCGGGAAAACTTCCCAGGAGGTCACCCATCCCTGAATTGCTCCAAGTCAACCACACTTAACTGTGGAGTTCTTCCGATCCGGGCTACCGAAAAGTAGATGCATCTTGTTAGTATAGGTAGTATCAATTAATTCTTATAAACTATCCTCAACTTTACTGTCTTATACCACCACAGTCTCTAGAATCCCTCTATTTTCGGTGTTATTCGATTCATTCATGTACCCCTCCCGTTGATAGTACGCTAGCTCTTCCACTAACTATACATTCAATTGTACGTTAGCTCTTCCACTAACTATACAATCGTCAGCACCGTGGATGTTACATCTGACGAGGAAGATTTAGATATCGCTCCTGATCCTATTATGAATTATAACACTTATATCAATATTTGTGCTAAGGCTGATCATGAGTTAGTGGCCAAAGCTGGCACATAGGACTTAATGTTCCTGCATCTCCTAGAGCACCCCGAGTACCTCTTCCACCCCGTGCTCCTGAGATTCCACCAGTTGTTGCTTCCTCTTCATCATCTTTAAGGGTATCTATTCCACCACATGAGCTAGTTTACGAGGATTCACCGAGACTCGCATCCTTGAGGGATTAGCTTAGGCTGGGGCGTAGATTATGCATCTTACCGGCCACAGTATCCGTTTGTGCCCCCAGCTCCATATTACCCAGTACCTGATGCTGCTCATGCACCGATGCATTCAGTACCACTAGTTCCTCCATTTGCTGAGTCATCACATGCTGCTGAGGGAGATGACATTGAGGAGTGATTATATCTCCTTGCTGCTGGAGATTGTTTTATTTTCTTTATTTTAGTTTATCTTTTTCGAACTTTTGCTGTTTTATTATGACCATAGGTTGATGTTAGGGTCATTTAGATGATGTGGGTTTTATTTATGTCCCATACACTCTGATGTTTTTTATTGTGCGAATTATAGTTTATTCTATATATTACTGTTTGTTCCATGGTGCAGATATTTCAATAATCTTTGGGTTTAAATATTGCTGAGGACAACAATTCTTTAAATCTGGGAATGGTAGGCATTGGGAAGCACTCTGGAACTGCAATCTTTTCTATCAGGGGAGATATTCTAAACTCTTTACATTTTATTTTTAGTTAATTGTTAGTTTGTGTTGCTCTTATTTAAAAAAAATTTGGAAATATATTTCTGAAGCAATTCTCAGGTTTAAATGTGCTTACCTAGTTAACTTGCTGGATTCAATCTTAGGAAGCATGTTTGTGTGACATTCTGGCATGACATTGCATAGGTATAATTGGATTACATGATTGCTCGTTTGTCTGAATTGATGTTGTGAAATTCTGATAATGCCTGAGGTTAATTTTCATGAGTCTATATTGATACCACAGCTTGTGAGGTTTGAGCTTAAACATTGAATTTTCTTGTTGAGAGACCCCACTGTTGTGAATTTTATTGATTTATTTTTACCATTGCTTATTAAATTGAAAATTATATATTTTACATATTTGTCCTTATTTTACCATTAATTCACTATTTTTCAAAACAACTGAATTTTCCAACTTAAGGGGACTGATTATTGTAGTACTTGGTTTACAATCCCTGTGGAGACGATACTCTACTTACTCATTATATTACTTGTGCGATCGGTACACTTGTCGGTGAGCATCAACGAGGTTTGGCTTCCTTCTTGGCAAACATATATCTAAGGGCTGCATGGTCAGTGTGGACAGTAACTTTGGAACCAAGGATGTATGGCCTAAACTTCTCACAAGCATATACCACTGCTAGTAGCTGTTTTTCAGTGACTGTGTAGTTCACTTGAGCCTCATTCAATGTTTTACTGGCATAATATTTTCTTCGGACAAATTTATCCTTCCTTTATCCTAAAACAACTCCAATGGCTTGATCACTTGCATCACACATTAATTCAAAAGAGAGGTTCCAATCTGGAGGTTGGATAACTGGTGCAGTGACCAACTTACCTTTCAAGGCTTCAAAGGCTCCCAAATATTTAGTGCTAAATTCAAACTTTATATCTTTCTCCAATAGCTGACAAAGGGGTGTAGCCATTTTGTAGAGTATTTGATGAATCTTCGGTAAAAACTAGCATGTCCCAGAAAACTCCTAAGAGTTTTCACATTAACATGGGGTGGCATTTTGGCTATGGCTTCTACCTTGGCTTGATCAACTTCTAATCTGTTCCTAGAGATTTTATGTCTTAAGACAATTTATTATTTTACCATCATATGACATTTCTCCCAGTTGAGATCGAGATTAGAGGAAAGACATCTTTGTAAGACTTGCTCCAGATTTTCCAAAAAGTGTTCTTAAGACGTTCCCAGCATTGAAAAATCATCCATGAAGACTTTTACTCCTTCACCTATTAAATCAGAAAAGATAGAAAACATACATCTTTGGAACGTTGCTGGAGCATTGCATAACCTGAAGGGCATTCTTCTAAAGGCAAATGTTCTGTAGGGACAGGTGAAGGTAGTTTTGTGTTGATCCTCAAGTGCTAATGGAATATGGTTGTAACCTGAATATCCATCAAGGAAGCAGAAATATTCTTTTCCAGCTAAATGATCTAGCATTTGATTTGTAGATGGAAAAAGGAAATGGTCTTTTCTGGTGTCAGCATTGAGTTTCCTGTAATCTTGGCAGATTCTCCAGCCTATGACTTTTCTAACAGGGATGAGTTCATTTTTTGCATTTAACTCCACAGTTATGCCTTCTTTCTTGGGAAGGCATTGAACAAGACTCACCCAATTTCTATCTGAAATAGGGTAACTGATTCATGCATCTAGCCACTTGATTGCCTCTTTTCTTACCACTTCTTTCATGATGGGATTTAGCCTTTTTTGATGCTCAACTGAGGAACTATCAGGGTTAGTCAATAAAATTTTATGCATACAAAAAGTAGGACTAATACCTTTGAGGTCAACTATGGTCCATCAAATAGCTCCTTAATATTTTTTCAGATTTTCAATCAGCAAGTCTTCTTGATCTTTGTTTAGGAATGATGAGATGATGATAGGGAATGTGTTGGCGTTCCCCAAGTATACATATTTCAAATGTTGGGGAAGTGGCTTTAGTTCCAGCTCAGGTGGTTGTTCTGCAAATGGTTTTTTGACTTGTTTTTCTGTTTCCATTCTCTGCAGAGGTTCATGTGTTCTTTCTTGCAAGTAGGGTACCTGCTCTTCGTCATGCAACTTTTCCAATTCTTATGATTCTTCTTCATCTTGCTTAATGCTGATGTTGGTATCTAGAATAGACACCATAGCATATTCTTCCATATCTTATTCATTATCACGGAACTTTATAGCTTTCATGACATTGAATTTGATTCATTATCATGAACTCTCATGGTGAGCTCTCCTTTTCGTACGTTGATGACAGCTCCCCCAATTGCTAGGAACGGTCTTCCCAGGATTATGGGAATGTCAGCATCAGCTTCGTAATCCAGGATGACAAAATCAGCAGGAAAAATGAATTTGTCCATCTTGACCAGCAAATCCTCCACCTTTCCTTGTGGCTTGAGAATTGATCTATCAAGCATCTGCAATGTTAATGTGGTTGGCTTTGCTGGGCCTGTGGCAAGTTGTTTAAAAACTAAGGAAGGTATCAGGTTGATGCTTGCTCCTAAATCACACAAGGCTTTGCCTTGGTAGTTGTTCCCTATGACACAAGGGATGGTGAAACCCCCAGGGTCTTGCAATTTAGGTGGAAGTTTGCCCAAATATTTGCAGCTTTCCTATGTCAAAGCTACAGTCTCATACTCTTCCATACGTCTCTTTTTGGAGAGAACGTCTTTCATAAACTTGACATATTTGGACATTTGTTCCAATGCTTCCACCAAAAGGATATTGATATGAAGCTGCTTTAGGATGTTCAGGAATTTGCCAAATTGTTTATCATCTTGCTGCTTCTTTGTTCTTTGAGAGAATGGAACAGTGACTGTTGTGTTCTTTTTTGTGGAGGTTTTACAGTTTGAGCTGTTCCAGCTTGAGCTTGCTTTTGTTCATCAGACACTTCGTTCCTTAGGTCTTTTGTTTTCTAAACTTGGACCAGCTGAATCCTCTTGTTGATGTTTAAGAGACAACTCCTGATGGTTCTTCTGGTGATTTGACAGGCTCTTTCTTAGTTCTTTTGGAAGTTGCCTTGGAAGAATTTGTGGATTGGTTTGTAGTTCTTCCACTTCTCAAAGTGATTGCTTTTACCTGTTCCGTTGATGAGGTAAAAGGGACTTAAGTATCCCCTGACAATTTTCCTGGTGCTCTGGTATTGAGAGTTGCAGCTATCTGACCCAGATGGGTCTTAATGTTTCTAACAACATCATCATTCCTTGTGACATACTCTTTTACATAGTTTTCCAAGGAATTGATGAACTGTTCATCTCTAGGGAACAAAGCATCATTTGATCTTCTATTCTTATCAAATGCTCCATTTCCTCCATTGTTGTTATGTTGTAATTGTTGTTGCTCCATAGCCTTGTTATGTTAAGCGCGTTATCAAAAGACTCATAGAGCACCCCAGCCAACGCCTTCTGAGATTTGACCAAGGCGGTATCCAATTCCTTCACCCGTCCCTTATACTGTTCTAGTTCCTCCTTGCTAGCTAAAGCACATTTCAGGGCGTGCTTAATCTCCTCAAGCTCGGCCGTCAAATCGTTGTTAACCTTCAAAAGGTCGTCCCTCTCCTGAGTCACTTCATCCACTTTCTTCAGCAAGGAATCATTAACCCCTGATAGGCGCTTCACCTCTTCGCTGTCCTTTTTCAGTTTATCATTGCTTTCTTGCAACGATTTGTTGTCCTACCTCAAATCCACGACCTCTTTCCCCAACCGCCCCACTTTTGCGGTCGGATCCTCAGTCTTGCGCCCCAGTTCCATAAGACGCTCATTTTGTTGTCCCTGGTTTGATTGAAGTTCCTGCCCCCAAAATTCTCTGCATAACATACTGGTGCTGTTAATGGGAAGTTTGTTGAATCATGTTCACCACCACAGGCTGGGCAGTGCTCACTTTCTGGAGTTGTGAGTCGAGAGACATTGGCCTTGTGTTGATTTTTGTCAGCCTTCAAGCTCTTTACCTCATTCATCAGAGCTGCCAACTGAGCTTCTATGGTAGTCTATTTGTCTAACTCCATCATACTAGGCTTCTTGACTAAACTCATTCTCTTAATTCCTGTAAAAAATATTGTCCTGCAGCAAAATGTATGTGAGATTGAGAAGTATGATCTATACCTTTGTAGAAAGTTTGGAGAACTCCCCATTTTTCTACCCCATGGTTAGGACATTTTCTGATTATGTCCTTGTATTTCTCCCATGCCTCATAGAGATTTTCTTCATAAAACATTTTGAAGCTTGATATTTCTGCTCTTACATTAGCTACATGGGACATGTGAAGAAATCTTTCTATGAACTTGTTAGAAAGCTCCTCCCATAAGTGTATAGATCCAGGGGCAAGTGATTTCATCTAAGTTAGAGTAAGGGAACGACCTCATTCTCATACTCTCATTTGACACACCTTCTGCTCTAAAGTTATCACAAATATCTTGAAAATTATTAAGGTGAGTGTATGGATCTTTTGTTGGAAGTCCATTAAAAACTCCAGCTTCCCTAATCATGTTGAACATGATAGGTTTAAGCTCGAAGTTAAGAGCTTCTACTGGAGGAAAAATCACTCCTTTTTCTGGTCTGTTCCTCGAGGGAGCAGCTAGTGCTATGAAATTTTGTTCAGGAAGTATTTCTTCATTATTATGATTAATGTGATCAGCCATCTTTCGTTCTGAATTATTCTTCCTTAAATCTCTTCTTCTTCTATGAAAAGTGCGTTCAGGTTCAGGATCAAAGAGAAAGAAAGGTACCTCAGTGCCAGAATAAGACTCAGTTTCAAGATTTTCACTCATAAACCATGACACATAAACAAAGTTAACAATAGTTTAATAAATAAAGAGAGAATAATGAATAATATTAACAAAGTGTAAAGAAGAATAGTTTCAAAAATAAAACTTAGTGTAAACTATCCTCGGCAACAACACCAAAAATTTGTTGGGAGCTAGGTGCTTTGTAGGACGTTCTCTAACTTAGTCTATCAAGAGAAAACTCATCCATTCTTAAGATATTGACCCAGTCAAGTGCACATATCAAGTAATAAGTGGGATTATTAGTGCCCAGATTATCGTTCCCACGAAGATAGTAACTCTAAATAATACTTTGAACTAAAACTTTAAAGAATTTGGAAAGAATAAAAGAACAGTTTTGATATGTTTGGTCTCTCGTTCCCTAGTATCTTAGGGACGTTCCTCTAAAGACAAAAAGTGCAAATTGACTCTAAACAACTCCTCGCGTCGTTATATATTCAAGTCCTTCATGATTTCAGGAGGAACGTCAAATCATTAGAAGTTTGGTGTTGTGGTACTGAAATGATAAATACATAATTTAAATTTTAACAATAATTTAGAGACAACAGGGTGGTATGATAAACAGATAACAGTTTTAACAAAAGGAACGGATCCACTGTTCCATTCTTAACTAGTTGTGTTCTCAACTCAAGACTTAACCCTTCTGAATTTATTCAGGTCTCTTCACTGCCAACTCTGATTTCTCAACTCATGGACTAAATGACTCACAAGTTTTCATATTCCTATAGCTCCCTTGACTCCAACAGTTATTAAGCACAGAACCTTTAGGGAACAAGGTGGTTCTTTATTCCTAAGGTAACCAGTAAGATTGTTTCCATAATCTTACCTTCCTCCTATGATTAAGTTGTCTGAAATCTCTTCCTTGAGGAAGTTTCTTTCTCAGTTGCGTTCAATTTCCATTGATACCTAAATATTTAAAAACACTTAAATCATAGAAATACAAAAGGTTCAGTGCAAAAGTTTCAAACAGAGTTCATTAAGAATTTCACAACTTTTCTATTCCAAAATAACTTAGCCCATGGCTGAAAATACAAACATAGTTATCTCAATCTGAAGTCCCATGGACCTGAGATTCAAATTGAAGAGAACGATTGGAGGAGGAAAAAAATAACAGACTTATATTAATAAACACAAGTTGTGCACAACAATAAGAACAAAAGTGGAGAAAATGGATATTTGCTCGTGAGGAGTCTCAAATGATGATGGAGAATGGAGAAAAGAGTGTTGTCAGATAGCTACTGTTAAGAACTATACAAATTACAAAACAGAGACCTAAATTATGAAATCTATGGTCTTCTTTTTAAGGAACAATATGTTTTCTTCGTCTTTAACTCTTCTATTTATAGGTTAAGAAGGGTGGTGGAAAACTTGTGATTTCCACTAGCTTTTCCTTGCTTGTTATAGAGAGTCGGTGAACTGTTGTTCTGACAGATGAGGAAAGTTGTTTGAAGTGATAACTTGGGGTTAAATTTTGCCTTTTTGCTCTGAAATCCAAATGCTTTTTCTATCCTTTTAACAAATGAACATTCTTCCTACTCTGCTGTACATGCTCCTTGCCGCTTGATTACTGTGCACTCTATGCTTTTGGAAGATTCTTTTCAGGCTTTTTTCTACAAAGCAGTGGGTTAGGATAAGAGTAAACAGAGCAGATACAAAAATAAGTCAATTCGTTCCCTTTTTACTTTCTTTTATCAGCTGTTATGCTGGCATTCGTTCCCTTTCTAGTATTTTCATTCTTATTGTGTGGGAATGTCTTTTAGTAGCAAAAATGGATGGCAGGTTATGGAATAGATGAGCTTTTATCAATAAAATCAGCTCATATGGGAACAAATTTTTGTTCCATCAGGCTGCTTCAAAGAGAATATTCAAAGGCCGAATTCTCTAAACACTCATAGAACTAGGTAGGTGTTTTGGGCCAAAATGAACACAACACGGTTTTGGTTTAAACCAAAGGTTGACGGTTCAAGGCATTACATCCATCGATTGACTGAGTAAATCCAATTAGTCTCATTAGGGAAGGTTCAAAGCAAAAGTTAACTTTCTCGATGTCGTTGTTTTCTCGTTGGAGGATCGCACATTGCGTACAAGACCATTTGCATATAATACAACAGTCGAACTTATTCATATGTGAAATTTTTAGAAACCATGGGTGATGAATAAGAAGTTAAAAATGGAGTAAGTGAAAGGGATAGAGGAAGTGAGGGGGTTTTTGAAGTCCGATATAGGAGAGAAAGGGAGGAGGAGAAGGCTTTATAAGACCTAGCCTCACTCCCCTTGATTTCCCTGTGGGGAATCTCACTTTTGTAAAGGGGTTGAACGTAGGTGATGTTTGGTTCACCACACGCATGTGCACGTGTCATTGACTGTTTGGCCAGCTCGGCACGACACGGCCGCCGGCCAGCGAGTAGAAAAATAATTTGGTCCAAAATGCCCTTGTCCTTATTGGAAAATTCCATAGTTGTCCCTAATGACCCCAACGATTTTCCCTTAAACTGTTGCAACTCCTCATTGTTTCCGAACCAGTTAGACGCGACCATTTGCTAGTGTCTTTTCTGAACCGACCGGAAATAACTATTCTCTGATGTCATTTCATCGTCGAATCGGTGTGTTTCCAGCGATAATTTAGTATCTATAAATACGATGAATCTGTTTCCAGTGTCATTTCGTCGAACCTGTGTGTTTTTAGGAAATAATCTCAATTTCTGATCCTATACCAACATTTTGTCATTCAATTGTGTCCGTTGGAGTTCTTGATCGGTAATGTCATTGTTCTTAAGATGAATCTTTTTTTCCCTGGGAGGCTATTGTCCGCTGTTCTTCGGAACCTATGGATGAGGCAAATTCACTTTAAGGGAACAACTTCTATTTGGTTCAAATTTTTTGTACATTTGTAATCATTTACAGCGTTGCTCCTCTGTTAGATGTTCTTGTTTCTATACTATCTTAATTTTAGATTAATCTTCACAGGTTCTTTGTTTCTTATACTTTATTTAATGATTTACACACACTGTCACTAACAACTATGCCCTCCCTTCTAGAAAACATTTCATTAGTCACCATTGTTGTTATTCACTAAGGCATTGACCTTCCCATACTAGGATTCTTAGGCTGGCACGTAAAGTAACAATCAATCGTATTATTAGTTGCACATCTTATTGATTTTCACACCTCATATTAGTAACATGTGTGGAACTTAATTTTATCATATTTTGTACAGTTGTAACTTGTAATAGTTGGCCTATTTGTTTACTTTTCCTTTGATTTCCCATAAAACAAAAAAACAAAGAAGAGACCAAGAGAGAGGGGACATTGACCCATGACTTAGAGACACAATTATGCCATGTGACTTAATCATATAAGAGGTGCTATGATCTTTGGGTTTAAAGGCATCCATTCCTACGATGCCTTTCACCTAAAGTGCTTTTTTTCTCTTCAAAATCATTACATGTGCCATAATAACCTAAATAATTAAATTACAATAATTGAAAATTAATGCTTAAATGGAGGATTAAGTAAGTGAAAATCATGAGTCAAGGGTGAAGTCCCCACCGGGGTAAATTGAAATTTGGCAAAAACTACCTGACTTTGGGCTAATTTTGTGAAATACACTCCACCTAAGCCCATAAAATTTGGGAATCAAATTAGAAAGAGACTAATTAGATAAAAAAATCTAATTATACGAAAAAATTCACTTTTTGGGACAAAAGTGCAATTAGTGAGAGTTTCCAAGTAAAAATGCAATTACATAAAAATTTCCCGAAACTTTAAAATACTGTAGTGTAATACTATTAAATGATTTGAGTGAATGTTAAAATAAATGTTAGATGGTCAAATTCACGGATCTGAGGAGATTGGAGACAATTTCATTAAGAATAACTTTGTAATTTACCTAGTAAAAAGTTAACTTTTGGTCAAAACTCACTTAAATGAGTTAAACACTTAATTTTCTCCACTTCTCTTCATCTTTCTCGTTAGAAAACAACCACAAACAGTGAACAACCCTCTCCTCTATGGAAATATAAGCTTCAACACACATTTCATGATTTACTCACCAAAACACCAAAGTCCCAACATGAAAGTTGTTAAGAATCATCTTGTGAGCAAAACCCACTAATCAAAACCCTTGGAGAAGCATTGTGTGAGGAGAAAACTCTCCATTAAAGTGGCGACATCTTTGTGTTTTTAGAGCTAGGAGAGTGCTTTGATCACTTTAAAGCTTAGGAAAGCATTTCCTTGGGTTTGCTAAGTGATTTGGAGGTAAGAAACCTAACTTTTCTTAGATGTTTAAGATGATTCAAAATCTAGGGTTCATTGATGAATAGTAACCAACATTTATTGTGATTGGATTTTGGCTTTGGTCCATTGAAAAGATGTGATTATGAAGTGTATACGAGGAAGGAAAAATCATGAAAACATCACTTAGAGCATGTCAAAATTTTGGTCATATGAAAAGTATGTGTTTGATGATGGTTACCATGGTTGATGATGTGGTGATGTAAATGAATCTTAGTGTCTTCACAAAATATGTTAGGAATATATTCTTGACGAAGGAAAAATGTTAAAAACACCATTTGGTTCACTTTTGAGAATTAGTCTATAACAAAGTGTTGGATACTTGTGTGTTAAGACTTGGAATGGAATTGAAATGATGTTTTCATATTTGCTTGATGTTATAGTTTGGATTTTTCAAGTACTGAGAGTATTGATATTGATACATCTCAAGGCAAGAGATTCTAACATGACATGAGACATGCATTGCTTTCATTTGAGATTTATGTATATCTGTGTGAGATGACTGTCATTTGGATACATTACATTATGTTTATATTTGATGAGAGCATAGGGGTTGTCTATGTCAATTTGGAAATAATCTTGTTTAATCTTGTATAAATTATGTCATTTGAATGTTGGTAAATAATGATCACTTGATGTAATGATATAATTAACTCTCTTATATAGGCTAAGTGGTTAAAGCCTTGAAATAGATTATGTTATGTATGATACAAGAATGAAGGTCTGTTAGTTGAATTGAAAGGAAATTGTGTGGGGTTAAATACACCCTATATACAGCAAAACAAGGCTGATATGACCCCTATCCAAGGAGTAATCAGATAAGTATTTGATTACTGTCGGGCAGAAACGAATTTGTTCCTACTACCGTCACGGTCACTACCACTACCATCACCATGTCACTGCCACCATCATGCCACCACCGTCATCGCTACCATCACCACGCCATATGGAAAGAAAAGCGATGATTCCAAAAAAAAATTATGCTTAATAGAAATTATTTTTTATTATATTAATAGTTATGTTATCAAATGCAATTCTCATTCTAAGAATAAAAAAATAATATGTTATCAAACACATTTTTTTTCCAGAATTTGTTCCGGGGCACAAAAATAGAAAAGAATTATTTCTTTTAAGAAATAGTACTAGGAAATAGAATGATTGTCATGTGTCATGTACACCCATAATCTTCCCAAATTTATAAAATTTTTACAAATTTTGACTCCGAAACTATTGACTTCTCCCTAACTTCAATGTTTCTTCTAGATTTTTTTTGATACAAGTGAGAATTATACATACAACCTACTCAAATCCCTCGCTGTTAGACCAAACCTAGTCACTTAGGTGGTGTTTGGTTTAGGGGAACCAAAAATTTCCCCATGCAAATGAACATGGTGATCTAGGAATTACACGTTTGGTAGAGGGTTTCTTGCAAGTTCCCCAGCTTTAGCAAATGCATAGCATTCCAGCATTTGGTCATACTTAGCCAGGCAACGTCACTGTTTGCAAAGCGAAGTTGGGGGTGGGTTTGTTGAGAAAGCCGTGTAAGTTGCAATTTGCACAAATTTTGCAGACGAAAATACCCTCTGAAACTTGAGAAGATATTTTTATCGTCCTTGTGTGGTCAGCAAAGCCCGTGTGTATTTCTCAGTGCAGAAGCTAAAAATTCCTTGTGATGGGTTGAAGAGCAAATCTTCAGACGGTGAGGCTTGATCGGACAAACATTGCATGTTGGTTCTGACGAGACTCTTGCTTTATGTGGTTGACAGTGTCCAAAGGTAAGCATCGTTGAACAATGGTTCCTTGTATTTGGGAACCATTTCCCGAACTATCGACCTGACCCTTTCCCTCTTTGTTTATGTTGAGGTGACAAAATGCATGGACGATCGAACCAGTGGTTTTGTCGGACCGGAGTTTGACGTTTGTATCTTGCTATTTTGTAGATCCTGCATCCTTAGTTAACCGTATCTAGTTGCACAGGGGAGACTCGTGAGACACATACCATTACTGACCGTTTTTACTTGCTGTCCACCGTAGATTTGTTTGTGGTTAACTCCGATCGGGTAAGTATTTCACGGGTCATTACCTATGAGAACCAGTTTGGGTTTTATTTAGATACAGGGGATTGGTAAGGTAATGTTTATATCAGTTATGGTCTGTTAGGAAAGGATACAACTTTGACAGATGTTTTCATGCAATGCAATGATCAGCGAAAGAAGTGTATGCTGGCTGGGTTGTTGTCTAATTCTCTATAAACGGGTTGTGCAGAATTTTTTGGTGTGTATGTGTATATAACCATACAGATGGTGGTACCTTTTGGTGTGGTTTGACGTGCTTTTGGGAGAAGCTACATACTTTCAAATATTTAAATTGCAACAAGTCAGAAAAATAGAGCTTGCCTGGTTGGGAGAACATGAACACTGCTACTCAGTTTTTTTGTGGATGCAGGAACACTATTGTCATGTTTGCTCAATTAGGAATCGTATTAATCAATTACTGTTTTAACAATAGGTGCTATTGCTTAAGGATATGCTGGTTAGGTAAATTATGATGCTTTTGGAGAGTGGTTTGTAGGCCTGGCCAAGGGAATATGAGTAACATGTTCATAGTCATGCTTACAGCAACACTTTGGGTATTGCATCACTCAGAATCGGTAGATGCTCTTTAACTCAAAATTTTTTGTTTCTGGTTCCAAGAAGGACATAAATGAAAAGGTATGCTAAATTTTGATTGTAGAAGCTCATTCTCTAATTATATTTAAACTGTTTATTAGTTTCTGTTATGCACTATGTTTATAAACAGACTGCAAATAACATTGAATTGTTCCTTTCGATTTAACACTCCAATTACTGACTACAAACATTGAATGCTGCGAGTGTATGGTTGGAAAGATACCATTCCTGAATGCTACTGTTTTTGAAGCACAGCTGCTCATATTACTAAAAACATGATGTTTATATTATTCTGGTGCTACTTTCTAGTCAAATACAACCATGTCATTGGTCCTGTGAACATAACAGCATGGTAATTTAAGTGTTTATATATGCAGATACCAGTAAAGAAGGACAACAAATGTGGAGACAGATTGCACAACATGACATTGGCTATCCAGTGGTGTAATTGGCTGTGGATCATTTGTCATGTATGCCATGTGCCACCCCTACGTTGGCTAACTTCAATGTCAAGCTGTTTCAAGAATGGGAGTGCATTGGACTACTGACTACAAGTGTATGTTGTAGACAATGTTCATTGTGCTTTGGAATGAAGCTCATATATTGGGAAATTGATTATGTTGTAATTTAAGTGTTGTTACACATGTCATTGATAATGTTTAACATCTGCACTGTTGTATTATGAGATCAGAAAGCTTAAAGTACCTTTGAATTTCTGATGATAATCGTATGCTAATCGTGGTGAATCTTTCTCAAATTTTCGATTGCAACCAGCCAAGATGAGCCATATTGTCAATCATTCATTGTTAGTTTATTCTTTCAATGTTTTTTTATAACATATATAGTAAACATATCAACCAACAAGGTTTATAAATCCGGATATGATGTCCTTTATGAGTACCATACCAACTCCCATCCATCGTGATTCACCTCGAGTTGGGAGTGCTTTTGAATTTGATGTTACACATGTTTTTGTCTAAAAAATACATCCTTAAGGACATGAGTTTGTATTAATGAATAAAGTAAACACTTAATGAAATAAGTTGAGATCACAATTTCAGCCACAAACAGAAAAAGGAAAAGAAATCTTCAGTACTGTGTTACTGGGATCAGCATTAAAGATTGATTTTTCCAGGAAGCAGAGTTCTACATGGGTTCAAAACTGAGGAGTGGAAGAAAGCAAACTGAACCGCCGCACATTAAAACATGAGAGACACAGTCACAAGACAAACTAAAAAAAAATCATTCCACCACTGTAGAACGAAAAATTTTGACATTAAGCTACCACTAGGTGATGTACTACACAATGTCAACCTTGTCCTAATTGTCTCTGTCCTATTTTAACCCCAAATTCTCATTCAGTTTGTAATTAATTGGCCATCATCACCTTAACAAATTCATCATAATTTATTTTGCCATCACCATGAACATCAGCCTCTCGATTCATGTCATCAACATGATCATCAGTGACCTTCTCTCCAAGATTGGTCATCACATGGCGCAGCTCAGAAGCAGAAATTAAACCATTCTGATCCACGTCTTTAACTCTGAATGCCTCTTTCACCTCCTGCTAAGCCACTTGTAGTTTTTCTTGGGATCCCTTTACTGGTTCTTCTGGACCTTTCCTGCACTTGTGGAACCTCAAGCTCAGGATTCTCAATGCCATCACTGGCACTCCTTGTCCTAAGTAATGGGTGAGGGGTCAGAAATTGCAAATATTTTTGGGAGGTCAAAATATGGTGTGTCATTGGTTTCAGCTGAGGGATCAGAAATTGCAACTGTGTTTGGTAACTAAATTTGTTGTGATTTTTCTTGAGAATCCTTCCCTGGTTCTTCTGATTTTTCCTGCACTTCAGCAACTGCAGGCTCAGGCTTAGGCTTGTCTATTTTTTGGGAACATGTTTCCAAATATTCAATTTCTTTCACTAACTTTGCTTCTGATTCTAATACAGGAATATACTCAGTTGGATTGGTTATTTCTTCAATGAATTCAGCAGATGCTTGAGGAATGTTGTCTGACTTTTGGCTGCATCAGAGGCTGGTGCAATAGGAATGTTGTCTTGGCTTTTGGCTGCATCAGAGGCTGGAGCAATCAAACTTTTCTCCAACACATTGTCTGCACCAGTTGCTTCTGATGACAGAGAACCATAAATATTTTCTACTGAAATGTTATTACTTCATGTTTAAATAATCAAAGACATAGGAGCTACTAATTTTACCACACCTCCAATCAAAAGTGGGAATGTCTCTATATATATAGTTGGTTAGATACCCATTATAGTGTTTGCTTGGATCTTCATCAAACAAAGGAATAATGCTAAAAACTGAAATGCCAACCTGATTGTACAACAACTCAGAATCTGTAATAGCATAAACCCTGCGGATCTTGTTCCTCGTAGCTTCCAGCAAACCATCCATGATCATCAAGTAGTCAATAAGTGGATCCTCTGCATAAAAAGCAAGCCTTTTCTGCACCCGAATAACAGGAAGACTTGATGCTCTTTCCATGAACCCTCCAATTCCAGAAAACCCAGAACCAGAATTGACAACCGCAGATATTGACAAGCCCTTTCAGATCAGGGTGTTGAAAATTGATCAAGCTCATCCTTCAAATTTTCCTCCTGAACTTCTTTGCATACTTCATCATAATTGTCAAAACAACTGCAAAACTCATCTTCCTCTTCCTCTCTTCCAACACCATCTAAAACTGCCTGATCCTCCATTTTCCCAATTTTAAACCACATAACCTGAAACACCATCTCACACACAGTTCAATCCATACAACAAATATAACAAAATCTGGTTCATACCATTCAACAAATTTGACAAAATCTGGCCAAAACAAGGTTGCATACAAACAAATATAATACTTAACAACCATAGTCATAGAAGGTTCAACAAATATACAACAAACCCTAAACCATTACAACTTGGAAATGCACTTTCACTTTAGCATCCCATATGACTGTTTCACTTCAACCACATTTTATCGCTTTCCACATAATAATCCCAAAAGTTATGACAATTACAATAACCAAAACAACTAATCTTTTATTCATATTTTCATTCTTCACACAAGTCCGGCAGGTGGGTTCTTCAAACCATTCAAAGAAATGACAATCTTGCGTTGTCCTGAAGTTAGGGCATCCAAAAAACTGTCTCTTATAATTTCTGGCCGTATGAGACGTACGCAATGCAGCCGGCACTCCACAGTAGCACATCTTCACCCTCGATGTGTATAACGATGAAGAATGCCCAGAAATTATGCTTTCAGACCCACCAATTCCAGATCCGTTTCCACCCATGCTTCCTTCAAATAATGGTCTCCTCCCTTGCATACTAGTCGCGAACTGAAACTGCGGTCAGTTAGAATAAAGTCACAAATTGACAGTCAGATAATACAAAATATTCATACACACGAACAACATGTCAAATCTTTTTGCTGGTCAGTGCGTAAGGTTCGTTTGACTGCAGTACATTAAAACAATGTATGCAACCCACTTAACATGGTTTTCTCCTTCTTAATGGCTTGTTTTCATATCTTTTTGCTGGTCAATATGTGAAGAAATACAGCTGCAAGAAAACAATAAATAAATCACTGTACCCTGCAAGCGACTTATTTTACTTAAATCGGTCACATGCCAGAAACGAAGATGTAAATGTAACAATCAATTAATATATATATATATATATATATATATATATATATATATATATATATGTATATATATATATATATATATCAGCAGCTGGGTTTACATAAATCTCAATTTTCAACAGAATCTTTCGATTTCAAAAAGGTTTGACACCCACAACATTCCAACACACAATCAAAACGAAATGCAGACGATTTACAAGCTTAGGGAAGGCAACATGTTTTACATCTATGAGGAAGGATTAACTTGACTTACCAACAAATATGGTGCCAAGAACCAAGTGGAACCCTAACTTGCACAGGAACGTTCACTGAACAACACCACCGTCATGTCCAACCTCGGTTGTGCCTGTTCACAGAGAGTTGAGGACCTCAAGCCGACGAAGCTCCCACTTCACCTCGCCTGGTTTAAGAAATGCATTGAACTTGATGGGGAGTGACGAAACGGTCACGTGGAGGACGTTGCGTTTTTGAACTTGGATGACAAATGGCGAACACACTGGCCACATGTACGCATAATAGCATATTTGTATTGGGGTTATATTTGTCATTTCATTCTATTTACCCATCCAAATTTTATCATCAACCAAACATAGGTTCTATACACTTTCATAAATTTCCCCAGTAAAATTTTGTCCAACCAAACTACTTTTTTTAAACTTCCCTATCTATTTCACTTTCCCTGTAGATCCCTAGTAATTATATTTCCCCGGTGAACCAAAAATATCTCATGAACCAAACACCTCATTAATGTTTCTTGTAGATTTTAAATTTGTGCACTGTACATACTTGTTTTTATCAATTTTTAATCCTTAACTACTAAGATACCTATACAAGATGGAATACGCGACCCTTCTCAACAAGTGTGGGTTAGAAATTTGAAATTATTCTATACTGTTTTTTTTTTTATCATAATTTTTTTTTATTTCTTCACTAATTCATCAATTATTTATATAAATCATAATTATAAAGATAACAAAAGTATCAAGTTTTAATAGAATATGATTCGAACTCGAAATCATTATTCTTGTTACTTGTTATAAGTAAGCTCCGAGATTAAAACGGCAGTGTCGCTTTAACGCAGTTAATTTGATATAATGATTTTTAATTAAGCGACGGGTCAATCCTCTAATCTAAATCTCACCTAAATAAAATCATGCAATTTTTGCTTTCTCATAACAAAAATTGAATAAACTTTGGATTGGATCCCAAATTAATTGAACACCTTTGCTATAGCTTCTTTCACTCTTACGAGTCTTTTGAGAGCTCAACTCAAGTGAACAAAAAGGTTCAATTTTTGCATACAATTTGCATACCCATTTGACTTTTCTTCTCTCTTCCATTCTTACCATTCTCAAGATCCATTCAGGTAACGCTCTGTTTGATTTGGTTGCTGTTTGGGGTAAAGAAAGGGCAACTACTTCAAAATCAAACTTGGGTTCTAATTTTGTTGTTGAAATTTCTCGTTTTTCGCTTGCTTTTTTATGAAATGCTTGAACAACCTGAACTGGGTCTAATCTGATCTCGTGTGTTTTGTTGAGTAACTCAAATGCTGTTTTTCTTCTTCTGCAACTGGGTTTTTTAGGCCTGACCTTGATTCACACTAGGAATGCATGATTTTAGTTTACCAATGTTTTTTATTTATTTATTTTGGGGGGTGTTTCATAATATCTTTACTTTTAGTTTTAATTGTTATTAAACTCTTCATAATGCAGAAATAACACACAATTACTGAAGTTGGTTGCTGTTCAATATAATTGTAGCTTTATTAGCCATGGAAGAGTAAGTTTCTATTTGTTCTTTCACTACTTGTTAGATTTCTGGTACCCAAATTCTGCTAAGTGAAGTTAGTATGTGACCCTTACTTTTGTTGATTTGATGAATTTCAGAGAGAATGCCATAGAGCTTCTCCAGAGATACAGAAGGGACAGGAGAGTGCTTCTTGATTTTATACTTTCAGGGAGCTTAATCAAGAAAGTTGTAATGCCACCTGGTGCTGTTACGCTGGATGATGTGGATCTAGATCAAGTCAGTGTTGATTATGTTCTCAGCTGTGCCAAAAAGAGTGAGTTGAATTTGGTCCTTTTCCTTGCTTTTAATCCTTTTCTATTTATTGTTTTGCTTTACTTGTCTTAATTATGTATTCTTCTATGTAGGTGTAATGCTTGAGCTTTCAGAAGCAATTAGAGATTATCATGATCATACTGGGTTACCGCAAATGGTATGTAATGATTTTTTTTTATATGTTTTGATCTATTTTTGTCACTTGTGCATTTGTGTATGCATGTTCACTTATACACATTTAAGTATTATAAATGATGTACTGATTTGGTTTGTGCCCTTTCTGATAACAATCGTATACCACCATAACTTTTAGTTTCTTACCATATTGCTGCATTTTGTCTCTTTAAACATGTTATGTCTGGTCTGTCCTTTTATAGTACATGCTATGAATATGATGCATCTTCAAAATTATTGTGCTAATGATTTCCAGTCATACTTTCTAAGTTCTGTTCTCTCCCCATTCAGTCAAAGCTTTTGTTCAATTGTTTGTGAGGATTATGTTTGAATTTTAAATGCTTCTGGCTTTAACAGAGTGATACAGGTTCAGTTGGTGAATTTTATTTGGTCACTGATCCTGAGTCTTCAGGTTCACCTCCCAAAAGGGGACCACCACCTGTTCCTATTTCTGCAGTTCCTACTGTCGCTGTTTCCACTCCACCTCCTGTTTTTCCACCATCTCCAATTGTTTCTAATGTATCAAGATCGGAGTCTTTTGACTCTGCGCATGAAAAGGAGCTAACTGTGGATGACATTGAAGACTTTG
Source organism: Gastrolobium bilobum (assembly GCF_033153095.1). Taxonomy (NCBI): domain Eukaryota; kingdom Viridiplantae; phylum Streptophyta; class Magnoliopsida; order Fabales; family Fabaceae; genus Gastrolobium; species Gastrolobium bilobum. The sequence goes on from NW_026899932.1 coordinate 91,910, forward strand.
ACGATGATGCTGCTGCTGCAATGGTCGAAAGTTTCAGGGCTAAAAGGACTCTAAATGATGCTTCTGATCTTGCAGTGAAATTGCCTTCTTTTTCCACAGGTGATTATTCTAGAAAACTTATCTTCTGGATAAGTTCTTTGCATGCCCACAAATCTTATGCATTCTAAATATTATCAGATGAATAGTATTTTGACTTTAAATATGTGGAATAGTCATGGAAATGGGGAGACATATGCGTAAGAAACTTGAATGAACGCAATTGTGGTAAGGTAACCTCTTGTATATGATGTCACTATTTGCTGATTGCTGAGTCACAGAAGACATTGCTAAGGTGGAAAACTGTATCATTAAGGGGCATAGCATTTCTATGATTGCCCTTGTGCCTTTGTATGGGTAAAGGACATGTCTTAACCAGAAATTTTTCCCATCTCATCTTTTGTGGGACAGAGTAGTTTTCTTGGCTTCTATGTGGTGTTTGTCCATGGTTGTTTTATGGGGTGTTTCTATAATGGATATCCACAGAGATTGGAGATCTCTTTTGGTATGATGGTTTTATTTATTTTTTGTAGCTCTAATAGGATTACTTATCCTACTTCTTTGTAGTTCTAATCTTTGACAGTTTTACATAATGATTTCTTCTTTTATAGAAAAATAATAAGATATAACTTTTGGTTGATTTATGCATCAAATTTGAATTGAAAGTTTTAAACTGAAGCTATCATGAACCTTCCTAATTTGTGGTGTTACTGCTTGTAGGCGTCACAGATGATGATCTCCGTGAAACTGCGTATGAGATCCTCTTGGCTTGTGCTGGAGCCTCAGGGTATGCTATCATGATGTGTTTAGTTTGAGGGGATCTCTTTTCCTTGTAAAAGATTTATAAGTGGATTCTTTTTAAACGTGAAATCTTTGATCTGTTTCTTGTTTAACAGGGGTCTAATTATCCCATCAAAAGAAAAAAAGAAAGATAAAAAATCCAGCTTGCTTAAGAAGCTTGGGCGCAGCAAAAGTGGAAGTGTTGTATCCCAGTCTCAGAATGCTCCTGGATTAGTTAGCTTGTTGGAAACCATGCGTGTGCAAATGGAGGTATACAAGGGGTTCAGGTTCCATTTACTTATGCTTTGATTCTTCGGTCCTTTCCCTGATCTTTTCCGCCATTATGTTTTTATTTTTGCAATGTAGCTTGGTATACTATTCTAATGTGCAAGGACCATTGTTTTCTCTATATGAATATTATATCAGTTAAATAATCATAATACTGTGGCTTCCCCTTTCCTGACAGAGGTGGTTCAGAAGCTGGGTTGGCATTTTTTAAGATGGATTCTGGAGCCTTGTCTGTTATTGTTATAATAAATTAAGTAGCTAGTTAAGGTTCAAGTCTACAGGTCCATGTTTTAAAGTAATACTTGGCACTTGATTCTAAGAAATAAGTGCACCTGAGTTCAATCATAGTCTATTTCTACGAAGCTTTCTTCTTCAAAGAGTTATAGGGTTATAATAATTTTTTTTTTGTTTTGTTTTTGCTTTTTTTGGGTTTTGTTGTTGTTGATTATAGGAGGTCTAATACTTAGTAGGCTAAATTTGGAGGTAAAGTGAAACTCATTGGGAATCGATCCCCATTTCAACCTAGGCTCGTTGGACTATATAGGTTTTGAATCTGTGATAGTTCAATATACATTCTGGATTCCATTTAATTTTCCTTATTCTGGACTCAAAAATGTGAGCTTACTTTGTGTACAGATTTATGTTCAAAAGCTAAGTTTATACTTGCTCTCTAGTCTCTACAGATGACACGTGTTAGCTATCTTATGATTATTTACCTGGAATGAGACAGCAAACATTTGTAATCCGTGAAACCAACGAAATCTTGAATTTGTGTTTGCTTATGTTTTCTGCATTCATATTTATAGATGTCTGGATGCAGATATCTGACTCAATGGATATTAGAACAAGACAAGGGTTGCTAAATGCTCTTGTGGGAAAGGTGGGGAAAAGGATGGATACTCTATTGATTCCTTTGGAGTTGCTTTGCTGTATCTCACGCACAGAATTTTCTGATAAGAAGGCTTTTATACGGTGGCAAAAGAGGCAGGTAATGAAATCCTTTTTAGTGTATTCCTTACTCTCTTTCATATACTCTAGTAACTTGTAATTCTGTTGATGGAATGATGAGGATGCTGGTATCTAATAATTATTTTGTCTATGTTGACATTTCCAAATTTGTGTCAGCACAGTTAAAAGTTTTGGAGGAGGGGCTTGTTAATCACCCTGTCGTTGGATTTGGTGAATCTGGGCGCAAGACAAATGAGTTGAGGATTCTTTTGGCAAAGATTGAAGAATCTGAGGTGTGTGATTCTCCATTCAGATGTTTTATATAATACTGTATCTTCTATTGGCATTAGGTCGCAAGAACTGGCTTACCTTTGTATTATGTCTGATTGGCAGTGGCTAACATGATTCTAATAACTATACTTGTTTCATTTCACTTGTTTTATTTGTTTTTTAGTTTCTCCCATCTTCAACTGGTGAACTTCAAAGGACAGAATGCTTGAGATCTCTAAGAGAAATTGCCATTCCACTTGCTGAGAGGCCAGCTCGGGGTGACTTAACTGGTGAAATATGCCATTGGGCAGATGGTTACCACTTTAATATCAGACTATATGAGAAATTACTATTAAGTGTATTTGACATGCTAGATGAGGGAAAGCTAACAGAGGTTGGTGTCTTTTACTTTCGGGATCCATTATAGCATGATAGTTTGAGCCATTACATCCTTAAATTGTTATTTCTAAGCTATGCTTCCTGGTTTTTCGTTTGCTCAAATTTTAAAAAGTGAATAGTTATGTAATCTGTGGATCCTGGGTACATGGGCTGTGCAATTGATGCATATGATTTTTGTTAAGGTGAAGGGAAAGGAAACAAAGGTTTATTGTGGAGCATGTGTTTAGTTTCAATGTGCCGCTTGCAATAAAATTCTATTTTATCAAGATAACAAATAATTGTAATGAAACTTTGATTTGAGAAACTACTAAGTAAAATAGAAAGGAAATATTGTCACTTTTGAGAATTATCTGAACTGTGTCATCTGTGGCTCACCTTATTTGCAGGAAGTGGAAGAAATTCTTGAACTTTTGAAGTCGACTTGGCGAGTTTTAGGAATCACAGAGACAATCCATCACACCTGTTATGCATGGGTTTTATTTCGTCAGGTATAGCCACGACATTTTCTCTCCGAATTTTATTTTTAAGAATCACTGTCAATTTTATAATTGGACACTTGGACTGCTGTACTGTATTGTTGTCGATTGCCTCAACTTATTTGTACTTACAAATAAGCTGAAAGATACACCTATCTTGTTCTCATCTAAGACTAATTGCCTATGTTCCATTGTGAGGCCTTGTTTTTCTGTGGGTTTCTCTTTTATGCTTTACTCTCCATAGACTACAGCCATTTAATTCTTAATGTTTCACTTCACCCAAGACTAACTGCCTATTTGTAATTCTGTGTGGCTGCTTTACTTTTTTTTTCCCTATGCTATCGCTATATTGTTTGATTAGCTAGTATTGTTGAACAATATGACACAACTTTTCTTGCGTAATCATTATTTAATGTTAAGTTATTTCATTGTGGGGTTACAGTATGTTATCACTAGTGAGCAAGGAGTTTTGCTGCATGCAATTGAGCAATTAAAGAAAATACCTCTCATGGAAGAACGAGGTCAACAAGAGAGGTCGCACTTGAAAAGCTTGCGTTCCAAGGTTGAGGGTGAACGGGATATGTCTTTCTTACAATCTTTCTTAACACCAATTCAGAGATGGGTTGACAAGCTGCTTGGAGATTACCATATGCACTTCAATGAGGTTTGTTGAACTGTTTAGGTTATTAGGTACTACTGAATCAGATACTTGGATATGTTTCTATAAATAATTTCCTGATTGTTGAAGAGCTTTTGTCAAGTAATATTTTGTTATTATCTTTCTTTTTGGATATGGGCTGTTTTAAGCATATTCCTCATCCTTCTTATTTTTAGTAAATGTTCAAGCCCTATGATGCATTAATTTCTATATAAGAAGTGCACAATTCACATCTAATATAATAGTTGAATTGGAATCTAGGCCTGCATTTGTGAATGTACTAAGCCACCAGAATGTTTCTGTAAGAAGACTTTGGGGGGAAAAAAAGGGGGGGAGGGGGGGTTCTTGTTGATTCTATCCATCAAGGACATTGAATTTGGTTTACTAAAGAGAAATGGATTCTTGTTGCATCTGTTGCCAAGATATATCATTTGATCATGTATTTAGATATTTCAATTGATTGCTAACTGTTGTAATTTGTGATTGTATGCTATTCTTTCCCCCCCCCCCCCCCCCCCCCCCCAAAATACTCTTAGAATCCTTTCCCCTCTTATTTTCCCTTCAAAACTTGTTTTGATTTGTTACCTATTTGTTCTAATATATGGAGTTGCACCTTTAACTTTGTTTTGCAAAACTTATATACCTTTTAGGCTTCAGCAACAATGGAAAAGATTGTAGCAGTTGCAATGATTACCAGGAGGCTTCTACTGGAAGAACCGGAAACTGTGTGTAATTTAGTTTGATCACATCTGTTGCATTTTAATAGATCATTTTCTAAACAATATTACTGGAGGATCATAAATTTCTTTTATTGAAAAATTCGTCTTACCTTTTTTCCTGCAGACCATGCAGTCCTTGCCAATTAGTGATCGTGATCAGATAGAGTTATATATATCATCATCAATTAAGAATGTATTTACAAGGGTGAGTATTCTTGCATGCTCTATTTCTGCATTGAAATCCTGACTTGTTATTCAAGTAATATCTTCCACTTGACTGATAAATGACAGGCAACTCACAAATCTTTCTGCTCATCATTATTGATTATACATCTTTTGTGTTTAAAGTGAACTTTTTTAAACATGACCATTTTATATTTATATTTTGATGGAATTTGGCTTTAGCTTTAAATATATTATCTGAGAACCAAAACAAAGATGTACTTAAAATTGTTTGTATGTCTTTTTCTTGATTCTACCATTTGATTTGAATGTGCATGGGAACATTTGATTGTAACTACAGGATATAGGAAGAGCCTGCTTTTGTATGCCAATTTTATGCCTATTTTAAGGAATGTCTTTACTTTCTGCAGACAGTGCAAGTTGTTGAAAGAGTAGATCCGTCGTATGAGCATCCTTTGGCATTGCTCGCAGAAGAACTCAAGAAGCTCCTAAAAAAAGATTCAGTAACTTTCATGCCTGTTTTATCTCAGAGGCATCCTCAAGCAACTGTTGTATCTGCATCATTAGTTCACAAACTTTATGGCCACAGACTAGTGAGTGTATATATGATTTGTTTATATATTTTTTTTCTGATAGTGTGGAATGTCTTTAAAATGACACAATATATTTGATTGCATTTTCAGAAACCCTTTCTGGATGGTGCAGAACATTTAACCGAGGATGTCATTTCTGTATTCCCAGCAGCTGAAAGTCTAGAGCAGTTCGTAATGGCACTTATTACTTCTGTATGTCAAGAAGAAAATGCTGAGATCTTGTTGAAGAAATTGAATCTCTACCAGGTTAGGTGGTTAGTTTACTTTTATAGTACACGAAATTATTTTCCTTTTTCCTCGGTACTGAGAAGGAACTTATCTCTAAACATAGTAGCTGCTCCCAATCTCGTCTTTATCTATGCTTAACATCAAGTATCAACAAGAGGAAAGAGTTGGAAGAAATATAAAGTGATTTCCTACCTGTATATTTAATCAGATATATCTTGCTATCACTTACATGGTAGGACCCTGTTCACACGTGCCATATGCATGATCCTTGTACTCATTAGAAAAAGATGTCTTCAGAAGTGAAAGGCTTTCTTTTGTTCAGATCAGGTCCTGATTTGTTGGTCAAATGCTATGTTGCGGATGATAGTTGCTGGGCATAATGTGGATAATCTAGTGACTAGTGTGCTTTCTATTGTCATTTAGGTTGTTAATTACATGATGTTTCACATAGTTTTTTAATTTTGTCCACTCTTAGGTAGGTTCAGTATTATAGTCTTTTGTCATTTATCCTCCTATCTTTATTTATTCTAAACTTTTGTCATCATTTTTTTTTTGCTATAGATTGAGACAAAATCTGGAACATTGGTGTTACGTTGGGTCAATTCGCAACTTGGAAGAATTTTAGGTTGGGTAGAGCGGGTTATTCAACAGGAGGTAAACCCTATATCAACAGTACTTTATTGTCAAATGCCACTCATACTAGATGGGAAATAGATCTTTCATTGTTCATTTTTAGCAGTTGTTTGTTTTTTGATAATATGAACTGTATATTTAGATTTTCTACATTTTATTTGGTGTATTTAGCGTCATAGTAGTAATCACATATAGTGTTGCGGAGCGGCAATTTATACCCTCTATTTTGGAAAATATGATATTCAAGAAGTCTATTAAAAATAATATGAAAGTCTTTTAAAAGGTACGCAAGAAGGAGCTACCGTTTGAAATTTTTGCATTTTTTATAAACAAATATAATAAGAAACAAAGTCCTTTGTGTCTTATTTAAGAATATAATAATTATTTGAAATAGTGACTATTTAATGATCCTAATACTTCCCATACAACACTAAGTGCTATTACTATTTCCAACACAATCTGCTCTAACAGTTCAGCTCTCGATGATACTTTATTCTTGCCTTCATGTTAGTATTTACGTCTTTAGTAATATTTACTTCTCTATAAAATATATAATACCATTATTATGTATGAAGGGTTACACATCCCAAAAGACTAATGGAGTTAATGAATGATGGAACCAGAAAAATAACACGGAAATTATAGAGATAATGGAGGCCATGCCTCTTTTTACATACACTAATATGCAGAAAATTAACCCCAAGAAAGCCTCAGCTCCCCCTTAAACCAAATACCTAGGCTCAAGAGTTCCCTAGAGGTCTCTCAATTTTTCCACTAAATCACTACTGAATACATGCATACCTCACTACACACACTCACTCACCATTTATCCTACTCACTAGAATATTCTAGAATAACTAACTAACTGACCCACTAATTTTTAGGCCCATTAATGAACCTTGATGGATTATGTCCTCACATTATGGGGGGAAAAGAAAATGAGTAAAACTGGAGGACTGAACAAAACTGTTAACTTTGAAGTGTCAATATTTTCAATTTTAAACAAACTTTTTCCAACAGAATAGGTTTAGTAAGACTTGGCACACTTACACAATCTAATAATTTTATCTAGAAAGTGATTGATCAATTTGATTGTTCAATTGTAAGTATCATGAAGATCTTCATGCCAAATATTAGAAAAATTAAACAACTATAAATATAAGTATGCGATCAAATGGTTGATATTTCCTTTTGAAAAGTATTTTACATATTAATTTTATGATATATTTATAGAATACCACAATACAATATACTGGATTAATGTAAGCATTCATGTCATGAGCAAGTTGTCTATGATGCAAACTCTCTTCTTTCTTTTTTTTTGGTGGAAATGATGCAAACTTTCAATTTAGAAGTGAGTTTTGTGAATATTTATTATTTATCCTATGAAAAATTTATTTGTGTAAGATTGAGTTTGATTTACACTTATGCTACCTCATCCCATTCTTATATACATATACATAATTAAAAGTAATTTTACATCATTTTACTTATCAAAGTTTTAAAGATAATATAAATCAAGATAAGAATATATTATAGTAATTTTTTCCTTTTGCTATGTTGTAGTTATCAATTTATGTATAGTTCTTTTCTTATGTAAGGTCTCTTCGTCTTGTATCCTGCTTCTTTTAAGCTTCTTCACTGTACAAATGTTTTAATAATTTGTTAATATACTTTCACAGCATTGGGACCCAATATCTCCTCAGCAGCGGCATGCTGGTTCTATTGTGGAGGTTTACAGGATAGTGGAGGAGGTAAGAATGTGGCAATCTTCCTATGATTTATTATAAGTATGGAAAAAGTGTATTTGACTTAATTAATCAACAAATGAGAGGTTACAATAAAACACATCCTAAATCTTATCTTGCAAGAATATGCCAAATATTTTGAAGCCAATTTTTTTGAAAATATGGGCCATAAATTTGATTTAGATGAAATTTTTTGAATCAGCCCTTTGAGTGCCAAGTGCTTCCTTGAATTCCTTTGATTGAGCTCTCATAATTGAACCAAATCCCTTAATATTGTTCCCTGATTTACATCAGATTTGACATCTTTGTTTTTAAATGTTTCTCCATCCTGCCGTTGACAATGAACTATTTTATCTTTATTATTTTTTCGTTCTGTATGTCTTGCTCTCTACTGCACGTTCAATTCATTTTGTATTTTATTGGGTGCAGACAGTTGATCAATTTTTTGCTCTTAAAGTTCCAATGAGGATTACAGAACTGAATAGCTTGTTCCGTGGGATTGACAATGCTCTTCAAGTATATGCTAATCATGTTGTTAATGACTTGGGTGAGTATATACTACATATTTTGGTTTGCTGACAGATGTCATTGGACAAAATTTAATGAAGGAACTGGGGATCTGCTGTCCACAAGAGTCTGATAATTATTTCTAACATAGGGATTTAGATCTACTCTTGTTATATGACGGTATCTTTAAGGAGGTTTTTGGCATCTTTAGTCTTCGTAACTATGAATAATTTTAACTACCTTTTAATTATTATGCTGTCTTATCAATAATAAATAGGTTATAATTATGGTCGTAACTTGATGAAAATTCCTTCTTATTACCATGATAACTATACTAGGCTTCTTAGCAAGTTTGGAATTGTGTAGTGCATAATAGAAAATTAAAGTATAAAGCTCCTTTTTAAGTCTTAGTCACTCAGTAATGTCCATATCAAATGGCCCAATAAAAGAATTAATATCCATATCAGGGTGATGTGGTGAAATTTTTGTTTGGTGCATCTTAAAATTCGGTGTTGAAGTTGCAATCTTTTTACTGCGAGTATTAGTGTATTACCTACATCCTTACTGTTGCCAATTGCTTAATATATCTTATTTAGTAGATGGTTTAATCTTATATTTCTTTTAGTGCATATGATTCTAATGGTCTCATCAGACTTCCTGATATATCAATTTTGTCATCCTCTGGTAAGAAATATGCGTATTTGTATAAATCCTAAACTACCCTCTTAATTACACAGCAAGCAAGGAGGATTTGATACCACCTGTGCCTATTCTCACGCGATTCAAAAAAGAAGCTGGAATAAAAGCTTTTGTACGGAAGGAACTATTTGATGCTCGGGTACCTGACGAGACAAGGCCCAGCGAAATTAGTGTCCTAACAACTCCAATCCTTTGTGTTCAATTAAATACTTTATATGTGAGTTCAAGCAAACTCAAATTGTTCCTTGATTATTTTCACTTTTGTTTCTGTGGTTATGATAATATCTCTTTTTCTTTTTTCATTTCAAGCTACCTTTTTAATGAGCCTCTGTTTCTTATCATGATATATTTGGATTGGCATATTTCGTTCTGGGCTAAAAGTATTTTTATTTCTTAAACTTTTTACTAGCTTTGTCCTTTATTGACATTATATTCAAATTTTTGACATCCCTATAAAAGGATGGCATGCTTCTTATAGTAATTCATTAATGGATGCCGGTGAAATATTATATTCAAATTGTTAAATCCTAAGGAGATGATGCTCAATTGGATTTTGGAGCATTTCAAGTAGTCAGAGATCCAATCATGAGGAAACAGTTGTTGGTACTGTCTTCACTGGGGATCATCATAAGCTGTAAAATCTTTCAGGATATGGATTATAAATTTAAAATTTGTGTCATTAAGATTTTAAAAGATTCACTGTCAATGATTGACAGTCTTTTATTTGTGATTAGCCTAACTAATATTAGGTGGCTGAAATAATTGGCTATGGGAATATGATATGAATCCATAATCCATATAGTTTGAACTGAGGGTTTTTATTTCGTTTTTGTTTCGAACTATGCATGAATATAATTAGATCTTTAAAACTGATAAAATAGCACAAGCAATACTGGAGGTTAAGGTGGTTATGGGTGAATGAAAGGAGTGGGATCCAGCACTCAAGAACCTTCCCTCTCAAGTCCCCATCTCACCCTAAAACAAATGAAAGAAAGAAAACAGAATAAAATTTATAAAAAGAAGGAAGAATTACAAAAATGGAGCCCCAAGAGTGGTCAGTGAGTAACCACTTGAGGTCCAAGTTGTTAAGAACCAATTCAACCCAAAAGCTTAAGCTAGTGGGTGAGGGCTTTTTTAATGGTTTTATATATCTCAACACGCCCCCTCACACGAGAGCCCACTGGGCTTGAAGGGTGGACAATGCACAAGCCCACCTACCTGTGCGAAGAAAGAAATTCCACTACAAAGAAAGTGGGGGGCGGTGAGGATCGAACCCGGGACACGAGACTCTGATACCATGTAAAGAACCAATTCAACCCAAAAGCTTAAGCTATTGGGTGAGGATACATTAATGGTTTTATATATCTCAACACAAGTTAAATAACCACCACCAATAAAATAAATGGAGCCCAAATAACAGATAGAAACATTTATAAATAAATTACTATACATTGACACAAAACCTAACCATATAATTACTAGAATTCACCTTGGACCAGAAAATATCTAATCAACTAATATAACAAATTACTAAGCTAAGAAACCTAATAAATTATGATTTATAAGGTATATGCTATATTACAATTGTTCCCAATATCAAATTAATGAAATTAAAGTGAAATTAATTAGATATTTGGTTCTTTAAGCTTATGTCTTCATGTACTGGTACCTGCTTCATAAAGGACTGTATATAGGGTGAAAATTTAACACGATTGGGAGGAAGAAGAAAAGGAAAAGAAACCAAACACATTAGGAATGTTAAACCCTTTCTAAAAAAAATCTTGTCTTTTAAAAACAAAGCATGCGAAAATGATTGTAAAGACTTTTGGTCAGAGTAGTTAGATCAAACCAAGAATCCTTAATTTAAAAGAACAAATAAATCCCTCTTAAGATATGAAACCAGTAAATGTAACAAGTTGAAGGCCATTTCTCTTCTTTCTCCTTAAATACCATTATATACTGCTTGATGTTCTAATTTCTTTCTCTCAAGCAAAAACTCAAGAATTTAGCTAATCATTAAATTGATTCAAGTGAATGATATACTGGTTTTAGAGGATTGTTTTAAACATTATTTTCTTGGACAATCTCAATAATTGGAAGATAACACATTTGTGGGCATTTTTCCCACTTCTCTTTTGTGTGGTAAGATTCTTAGTATGCAGCCTAGCCCTAGACCATTGAATAACTGGCCTTATTAGGTATTAAGGTGGAACCAAAACTTTGCTGCGATTACTAACGAGATGGAAATTGGATATATGGGGTTACCACTTGCAGAGTCTAAAAGTGATGCCGTATCATTCAAAATGTATTTCTCTTGATGACTGAGGAAATTTCTTTTCCTAAGGCATGTATGTTTCTAATAATCAACACCGAATTAGTAGCAAGCAACTTCATTGATCAAGTCATCTGTTGAGATTGCCAATTTTTTTTCTAAATAAATTTCTGTTTTGATACTTATCTTAATATTGGTGCAGCATGTGCCGAATCTTCTTTCATCATCTTGTAGCATTAAGTTAATATAAATTTTTCTTCCATCTACAGTATGCGATTATTCATCTGAATAAATTGGAAGATAACATTTGGGAGCGATGGACAACCAAACGATCCAAGGAAAAACTCATAAGTACGTGATGAACTGTTATTCTTGCATTAGTTTTGTATGGTTACATGATATAAAGAATCAATTCAACCTAAAAGCTTAAGCTGGTAGGTGAGGACTTTTTAATAGTTTATATTATTCTTTAACACATGATATGGTTTTATCCATTGCAAAGTCATGTTCCAGCTTGATTTATCAAAACGTGAAAAAGGAGAAAATATTTACTTGATTTTTTGAATTTTTTAATTATTTTCTATTTATTTACTTATTTTTGTGGTTCTATGGTGTATTTGGTTCAAGAGGAAGGCCGATAATTTTGAGGTTGTCTCTTTGCTGTTACATTGTTATGGTATAGGACATGCATTCTCTTTGGTGCTTTTCTCTTGATTGGTTAAAGGAAACATACATCACTGATAGGCAGAGAAATTAGACAGCTTTGTTGCATTTGTAAGCCTCTGTCACCACAAGCAGAAAAATGAAAAAACAAGAAAGTGAAATTTTTATTTTTCCTCACCTCTGTCAGTGGGTAGAATTAAATAACCATGAGGCCTTGTATGAACAGTGAGGGGCATTCATCATAAAGTACTTTTTGTGTTGTGTCTTATCTTCCAATGTCTGTAAAATTTGTGCTTTTCTTTTGTCTGTCTAATGAAATTTCTCTTATTGAAATAAAGAAAGTTCAGTATCGCTATGCTAGATATGAATCAACCACTCAATGGAACATGTGATTTCTCTGATTTGTTGATTCAATCATGATTATGCATAACAAGTTTGTTATTACCACTGATATTGATCTCTTCAACGGTTACCATGTACATAATACATGTGAATGTTTCTGTTGATGTTCCATTTGTTTCCTCTCTTTATATCTTGCTTTCTCAAAAATGAATTTCCTAATTGATTAGAATACTGAAAACTGAATAATTTTAACACTTCTACTATCCTTTTGTCTATAGAGAAATCCTTGGATGAGAACTCCAAAAGTTTTTCCCAAAAAGATACCTTTGATGGCAGTAGAAAAGTTATAAATGCTGCTATGGATCACATTTGTGAGTACACTGGTGAGAATCTTGAACCTAACATCTTCCCTTGCAAATCAAACTTTTCTAATTACTTTATTGGGTTAATTATCAAATTGCAGGAACTAAAATAGTCTTCTGGGATCTGAGAGTACCATTAATGGACAACTTGTATAGACCCAGTGTCTCAGGCTCTAGGGTAGATGCACTTATAGAACCACTTGATATGGTAATGCTTGTCTCAATATAAAGATGTCATTATTTTATGTTGTACACTTGTACTTGTCGGTTTGCTTTTAATTTGCAAATACAATATGTAAAAAATATTTGATACCAAAAGCAAAATCACATATTGCATCATTCTCATTCAGCTACTCTCCCCACTTATGTTATCAGATGATATTCAGATTCAAATTTGGGTATAACAGGGGTGGGCAGAATGCAGTTTGGTTTGAAAAACCAAAATGAACCTCAAAAGAAACTAGGAATCTGGTTCAGATTGGATTAGGAGCATAAGTCCAAAACAATTCTTTGGGGTTTGGTTGACCTTTTAACAGATGAAAAACTGAACCTCAGAACCAGTTCTTTAGGTTTGGTTTACCTCAAAGCTGCCTAGAAACAATTCATTAGCAAAGCTCCTTCTGCCGCAGGTTCCTATGCTCTGACGTGGTTAGAATATTTGAAAAATATCTCATAATATCTTAATTGTATAATAGAATAGTTCAGAGTATCTTAAAAGATCTCTTAGGAATAGTTTTCTTATTTCTATATAATTCATTATTTGTTTCCTTATTTAATTAGGATTTGGAGTCAAATATTCCTGTAACAGGAATTAGTACTTTGTAGTTTGTACAAATTATCATAACACATCCTTCATATCAAATCTATATCAATTTCAGATTATTCAGTCTTTATTCTTTCTTTTCTTACCTCCCTACCTAAATCCCTATAATTTCAACAAGTCATAACACTGCTGGGGTCAACCAAGGTGAACACCGACATTCTTCAAGCAAACCGCCCAATCACCTCTTATGCACACTTGTTCTTCCCAACAAGGTGAATAGGAAAGGCACGATCACCTCATGCGTGCGCGTCACCTAGTTCATCACCTGCTCCATAACATTGATGACCAGAGGCCAATTCCATCGCCAGGGAAGAGGAAGTGCTTGATGGTAGTGTGTTCAATGAAACTCAGCTCATCGTTGCGAATGCCTTGTGTGATGTCGTCCTTGGCATAAGGTTGGGAGGGACCCAGAGCTTTTTGTAGACCTTGAGCGACATGAGTGCAAAAGTGATATTGTCCACCTTGGAGCATTGTAAAAATCGAGGAGGAAGTGGGGGCAGGAGGATTATGATGAATTAGGGTTTTGAATTGGGTTTTGTGGTGTGAATCGTCATCATTTTGCTCGTCTGGATAATTGTTGGAATTTTTGGCGCATTGCCAAAGTCAAATAATCATTTATTTAGGTAATTTAAATAGGCTTTAACTGAAAACTTCACTGGGTTTTAATAGAAGCTAACTGCACCTGTTAGAGAAGAAAAAAATAACAAATTGGATAAAACTGAGTTATATGGTTTAGTTTTTTAAGGTTCAATTCTGTTTGATTTACCGTGCAGTTTAGGTTTTTAGTATCTTTGTGAACCCTTAATATATTGTTAAATATCACATTTTTGATTGTTTTCCCTATTACTGTAAAGTGTTAAGTTAAATATGAATATGATGGGGTTTTCTCTTTTTGATAGTATTGATAAAAAAATAAATAGAAAATGCGTTTATCCTAGTGGCTCATGAGTCTGATGCTTATGACTATTGCTTGTATCACTTTCTTATTCAACCAATTGCACCTGTAGATATTGGAAGCTCCATTAGTATTAAGAAGTACTTATTACACCACTCACCATATGATATGTGGATTCACTTGAAAATCTGAAACTTCTATGTAATTTAATTTTGATCATGTGCTTTTCACTTTTCACATATTGTAGCAACTTGGCCAACTTTGTGATATTGTTGTGGAGCCTCTCAGGGATCGCATAGTGACAAGTCTTCTTCAGGCATCATTGGTTGGTACCTTAGTCTTGCTTTTGATAAATTCATTACTAGTATTTTGATCTTAACATTTTCCCACTTGCCAGGATGGCTTGCTCCGTGTTATCTTAGATGGGGGTCCTTCAAGAGTTTTCAGTGCCGCTGATGCAAGATTTTTAGAAGAAGATCTGGAGGTCCTAAAGGTATCTTACTCTAGTCATTTTAATGCCAAAAGGAAACTGTATCTATAATTTGCAACAGGCTAATCAGATCTTTGGAATTTATTGCTCTTTTTAATAAAAAAGAGAGTTTAAGTAGACTAATGGTTCAATGTCAGCGAATGGTTAAGCTTGACTTGCCAATGAAGAAAAGGATATATATAGAGGGACACTGATGCCGAAAGCGCATAGAAAAGTGGCTAAACAGAAAGTTGAGATTTTCTCAAAAGAGTAACCCTCCGGTTCTCAATTTCAATTAACAAAATAATAATATTCAACTCCTAGAATAAGGGTCTAAGCACCCTTTTATAGATTAATTACAAATTGATTCAAAAATTTAAATCTAAAATTCTAAAATAAAACTTCCTAAAATAAATATAACAATAATTAACATCTAAAAAAAATAAAAAATTACAAATAAAAAATTCAAAATACATCCCAAATCTTTAATCTCAAATCACGCCAAATGTGTTTCTTTCCTTTTCTTTCCAAACAAATCACAATCACATCTGCTGTTTTATTGAGACTTGGATTCGATTGTAATTTGTTATATTTCAAATCATTGTCTTTTTCAACAATTGGGTCATTCTTATTGGACCACAACTCTAGTCGACTACGAACTTCTTGAATCAATGGTTGGGTCATGTACAATGGGCCAACTGTAAGTGCATCATTTTCCCCTACTAGGAAAAGATTCGTCCTCGAATCTTGTTTATCTCCATTGATCTGAATTTCTTTAGACAAAAATTCAAATGATAAATCTTCCTCTATTAGATCTTCATAATCTGATTCACCATCAGATTTATTATAGATTGGATTATCATTATAAATTGAATCTTCGTTATAAGATGGATAATCATCATAAATGGGATAATTATCAACAATCGGATAATCATCATAGATCAGATCATCATCATAGATCGGATCATCATCACAAACTGGATTATGATCATAGACATGAAAGTCAGGAATGCTGATTTGCATATCGATATCTTGAAAAGTGGACTGATTTCCAGGTCGTACTTCCCAATTCTATCCCTGGTTTAGTATCTTCAAGGGATTGACGTCCTCTTCATCATCATCAGATGCGTCATCTAATTCCATTCCTTCTTCGGATTGAATGCCCAACTTTGTCCACGCAAGTCGTCGCTCCAAATATTGAATTTCCATGCCTGCACCTCCACATGAGTTTGCTTCAAAATTTGAATTTTCATGCATACCTGCACAAGTCGTCGCTACAAATCTTGAATCCTCTTTCTCTGTGCCCGCACACATAGTCGCTTCGAAACTTGGATTTTCTTATCCAACGCTTGCTCAAGTTGTTGCTTCAAATCCTGGATCCGCCTTCCGAGCTCTTCATTTTCTCTGTCTCGCGGGTCAATCTGACGCAGTTGTCTATATTCTTCAAGAACGAATCCACGTTCCCTACCCTTGTGACTCTGTCGTCGTCGACCTCCACGATTCTGCAACCTAGTGCTCTGATACCAAATGATGCCGAAGCACTAACCAATTGGCTAAACAGAAAGAAGAACGAAACAAGGATTGCGAGAAAATACTATTTCTCTTTTCTTAATTTTATTAAACCAAAAACAACTTCCTAACAATAGGGTTCTCTAAGCCTTAAATAGGCAAAATAAAAATAACAAAAAAGTAAAGAACTATAATCATGCGCAATCAAAGGAGATAACGCACAATCAACACACGTTGAAACGTAATCTAAAAATAACAAAAAGGAAAATAATTAATAATTATTGAAAAGCCCTAAACTACGGAAAAGCCCAATCCAAATCAGTCAGCTCAAGTGCATCAGGCACGATCAATTTATACCGATGAAAAAATAAGAAGTCTTGCACCCAATATTAGCCATTAATCCCAAATGCATCTAATGGCTCACATAACTAGTAAATCAGAGTCGCGCGATATAAGTAGGATATGTCCCAAATATATATTTCAAAAAATTGAAAGCTTTAGTACCTGAAGTATACCCCAGATTTAGCTTCATTGCGGATGCATCTTGCAGGAATTCTTTATATCAGGAGGTGATGGGCTTCCCCGCGGTGTTGTCGAAAATCAGGTTGCACGAGTCCGGCATGTGATCAAGTTGCATGGCTATGAGGTTAGTTCACCTACTTCTTTATCTGCACAAATATAACCTACTAACCAGCATATAGATGACAGGCTGAAAGTTGTTGTTGGATTAGCAAGGTATCCCATAGCCTTAGCCATATCATATGGCCTTGCTTGTGATTAATGATTGTGTTCTGATTGCCCAAGTTTGTTGTCGAATTCGTGATCATATTTACTTTCTCTTGTAAACGAGATGCTCATTTTTTTTTTTTGCAACAACAATTCCTCAGAATGTATATAATATGTATTATTTTGCAGACTCGAGAGTTGATTGAAGACTTGAAATCTGCAAGTGGCATGGAAATGCAAGGTGGCAAAAGCAAACTAGGAGCTGATTCCAAAACCCTGTTAAGAATATTATGCCATAGAAGTGACTCAGAAGCCTCTCAATTTGTGAAGAAACAATTCAAGATACCCAAGACTTCTGCTTAGGGTAATGTGTACAATTAATGGAAAGCAGCAAAAGTTTTCATTTGGCGCTAGCTTTCTGTGAATATTCACTGCTGCCAATTTTCCATTTTTTTTATGGTATTTTTAAAATAGGCCATATGGTGTGTGATTAGGTGCCAAAACTGGTTTTTCCCCCCTAACTGCAGTGTTGTTAATCTTCATTTGTAAAATTTCCTCCATGTGAATACTGTTAAGAATTCAATTAATGAAGCTGCAATTCATTTTTACAAGGGGGGATTATTTTGAAAAACAAAAACAAAAGATCTTCTTCTTTTTTTGGAATATTCCAATCGGTTTATTGCTTTGCAACTAATCCGATTCGGGGCAGGTCCAGGATTAAGGCTTTAAAACAAAAGATCTTCAACTGTGTGTGCAATTTATCCCCTAGACTTTAAAGTAATGCAATTTGCTTTCAATCTATCTGAATGTGAAATTTAGCTCTCTTTATCAGTGCTAAAATCACGGAAAAAACTTACTTAAAGTGGGTTTATTTTTAAGGTGAGTGAATAAATAAAGGTGTTTTTATTCTTAAATTATTTAGAATAAGATCATCATGTTCTGTAGATTAAATCAAGATTGTATATACTTATACTTTTTTACAGACCTTTTTTTCAAAAACAATTGTATATTCCACACCTTTTTTCTAAAATAATGTTCAAAATGAGAAAATAGTCTTTTTTGTAAATATACTAAAGTAAGGTTGCAAATAAGGAATGTTCTTATTCTTGTTCTCATTAGTTGAGATTTAGTGGGGGAGTATTTTTTTTCATTAATGTATTATGGGTAAATTGAAGTAATAAAGAAATTAAGGGAGATAAATTATAATATCTTTGTTATTAGTCAGAAATTTTGTGCGAATTGATAAGTTATAATAATAAATGGTGTGTTTTAAGGAAAGTAGTTACCTATTTTGAGAGTAATATTTATTGGTTTAAATTCAAATTTTATTAATATTTTAAAGTTAATTTAATGGTACTAACAAAGCCTGGCACAATTGATAAATAACTGAGTTATTAAAACTCTCCCGATTCTGTAATGAATTAATGGGCAAATTGGTTAATGAGTAATTATGAATATGATTTATCTCATAGCAGGTGGTCTATATTAGTACTACAAAAATGAAGAGGTAAAATCAATAAAAGTCATATGGCTCAAAATAAAGATTTAGCTAAATTTGATTCATATAAAAAAAAAAACTCGACTAATTCTTTACAAAAAAAACAAGGAAACTCATTAACATTATATATATATATATATATATATATATATATATATATATATATATATATATATATATGTATATGGATATGATTTTTATCCTATAAATCTAGTAATTATACAGGTAATAAGGACTCATATTTCTGGATATAAATCACCAGTCCAAGCAAATAAAAAGCAAGCAAGGACTCATATTTTTGGATATAAATCACCATTCCAAGCAAATAAAAAGCAAGCATTTTTATTTGCAGTGGTTAATAAGTAGACTCATATATTTTTCTTTTGATTCTAGTGGCTTCAAAAGAGTTAGGAATGTTGGGAGGTATCTTGGTTCCATAATGCAGCATGGTCGAGTGACGAGAAGTTTATATGAAGGTATTGTTGATAGAGTTAGAGACAAAATGAATAATTGGCCAAAGCAATGCCTCTCACAAGCAGGCCGTATCACCCTTTCTCAGTCAGTATTGGCTGCACTACCTTACTTCCAAATGCATATTTGTAAATTTCATTTGTCTACTTGTGAAGACATTGAGAAGCTGCAGAAGAGCTTCATTTAGGGAGATAATAATGATAAAAGGAGAAATCATCATATCAGCTGGGAGGTAATAACCTCTCCAAGGATAGATGAAGGATTGGGTTTGAAAAGGCTGAATCATATGAATGATGCTTTTCTAGCAAAAAGAGTTTGAATTTTTTTTTTTGAACCACATTAGTTATGGGCCTGAGTTTTGCATGCTAAATATGTGTCAAATGGAAGGAGACAACAACCGGTTATAGATAGGGGTGGAGACTCTAATTTGTGGAAAATTTTGTGTAGGGTCTGGGGTGCATTGGAGGATCAGCTCAAGTGGGTGCTTGGCAGTAGGGAAGGTGTGCTCTTTTGGAAAGACAAATGGTTAGCTGACTATGGGCCTCTACAGAAGATAATTGTAAATAATAACTTGGTTTTAGATTTCAACTCTACAGTTTCAAATATGGTGATGTCAACCGGTGAGTGGAATTTAGATCTACTTAAACAATGGTTTCCGTTAAATGCAATTGATATAATATGTAATACTCTTCCTCCTTCATTAGAGGATGGATCGGACATAAGAGTGTGTTTTCTGGGTCCTCATCAGTTTCTGTCAGTGATATCTATCATTATTTATCAAGTTACATAAGGGTTGATGAGGATGATAGGAGAGTTTGGAAATCTTTGTGGGATTGGAAGGGGTCGCAGAAAATAAAGATTTTTATGTGGAAGACGCTACATCATAGACTTTTGACAAATGCAAGGTTGGCTCATTGGGGGAGGAGTGATCTGAGGTGTCCTTGCTAAGTTGCTACAATGTTGAAGAAGAGACAATCTTACACGTACTAATGGACTGTAGAGAGACTCATTAGTTGTGGCTGAAGATTGATCCTAGCCTCCAAGGTTCAATTTTTCTCTCTAGGGAATTATCTAGTGGCTGGCAGTAAACATCAATAGAGGAATGGATGGTCATTCGATAGTCCCATGGTTAACCATTTTTCTTGTAACATGCTGGAAACTTTGGCATTGGAGGAACATAGCCAAGCATGGGGAGGGGACTACCCCTCTGGACATAAAATATCAAACGATTACCGATTTGGCTGTACAGGTGTAATGAACAATGGAAGATAGAGGAAGCATGATATCTGGTGTTGGTAAAGTTTGTTCTAATGTTTATTGGCAATTCCCAGAGCCTGGGGTAGTCAAAATCAATATTGATGGTGCAGCACGTGGCAACTCAGGGCAACCGGCTTGTGGTGGTGTGTTATGTGACTCGAGTGGCTGAATGGGTTTGCAGTTAGATTGGGGGTATGCTCCTCATTTAAAGCTGAATTATGGGGCATTCTCTGTGGGTTGGAGTTGGCTTGGAATGAAGGATTTAATAATGTTATCGTAGAAAGTGATTCTTCAAGTGCAATCATTGTGCTCACTTCGGTGAGCTTCAACTTGTTGCTCGTATACAGACATGGATTAGAAAAAAATTGGCAGGTTCATTTGCAACATACATATAAAGAAGAAAATATGTGCGCAGATAGGTTGGCAAACTACATCCTTAATGTCAATGATCTTGCGGACCAGATGGTATTTGTGGAACCTCCGAGTGGTATACTATTGTTATATCAGATTGATCTTGCCTCTGTAAGGAGGGAGTGAGTCTTTAGTATTTCTTGATTAGTTTTTGTTTATGTTTTTCTTCCTTTTTGTTTGAGCCCCTCGCCCTTTTATTTACCGAAAAAAAAAAGCAAGCATTTTCTTATAATTACAATACACAGGCAGTGTGTATGAAAAATGCTTTGTTGATAAAGGCAAAACTCTCTTCAGTTATCTCTACACCTTAAGGGAATTACTCTTCAACTATCAGTTGAAGGATATCCTGATTTATATTAAAAATAATAATTTAATGGTAAATATGATTATGTTATAAATCAATGTTCACCACCTTGGAAGGCACAAGAAATTTTTATTTTGTTTTATTTTTTGTTTTTTCTGTTGGGTAAAAGCCTAAACAAACATGCCTAGGAGTAAATTCACCCAAGCATAATTTAGGAATAAATTACACAAAATAAAGTTGAAATGGGTGTTTTTCAAGACGTGTTTTGTTTTTTAATAGGAACAGAGTATAATGAAATGCAAGTAATAACTCTAAAAAAATGGAAATGCATGCTCATGTCTCTCTCTTTTATTTTTATTTTTAATTAAACATTTAAATTAGAAGAACCTCATTGAGGGTGCTCATGTCTCTTTTTTCACGTGACAAGTCATATAAAAAATGTCAGATATTTATTAACATATGAACGATCACAATCTTAATGACAAAGTTTATAAATTAAAGATGAGAACATGATTATTTTTATCGCTGATTATTATCTAAAAATAAAATATTGAGATTTGTCACATGGTCATGTTAAAAAGAGATATAAGAGGAAAATATACACTTATCAAAATTGATTTACATTTAATATCATTTAATGACAGGAAAGGCTAAAAATTAGAAACCAGAATCACGAGAAAAATATGCAATTATCAAAATTGATTTATCTTCTAAACAAAAAATTTCATTTACTTTCTAAATAAAAAATTAAATTCTAACTGGAAAAATGTTTAATAAGGTCTTATTAAAAACTACTCTCAATTGAACATGAAGTAACCAACAAGTATAATGTGTATCCTAAGGGTATTTTAAATTTAGATAAAATTTAAACTAAGGGTATAAATTTTGAAAATATATGCAGATGGATTTTGTAAACAAAGAACAAATTTTAATGTAAAAAGAAAATTTTATTTGTAATTAATATTTTAAGAATATATATAAACATATATATTATATTTAAATTCTTAAAATATTAATGCTAAACGACGCTAAAGTTACATGTCTTTAAGAAGGAAAAATGGTACAATAAAAACTTAGACAACCCTAAAAAAGGGAGACTCAATTTTATCATATAAAGATATATTTATTATTACTACTCAAGGGCGTGGGTTCAATCTCCACTGGTCGATGTGAGGACTTTGTTGATGAGTGATATATAATTCCTCCCAGAAATTCTCAAAGAAGTTGGGGGAGTCTTCCCTGACCCTAGTGGGATACCGGTGTCTAACCCCACTTAAACTTTTTTTTACTAAAACAAAAAAACAAAAAAAAAGATATATTTATTATCCTTTCAAATCTTCACTGCGTTTGATGATTCGAATGAAGTATGAGGGGAATAGAAAATAATTAATGGAGATTTTAGAGTGTATTTAAAAAAAGTGAATTTATTTATTTATTATGTTCTAAAACCTATTTTGGTGGAGATAGAACATTTACGGGGTTGTGCCCTTTTATTCTCTCTACGTGTCATTAATTTCTATCGATTGAGTTGCCAACACAGGACATAAGAATGTATTTTTATTTTATTTTATTTTATTTTGTAACATAAGAATGTATTTTACCGAGCATATAAACGATTAGTGTTGGAGCCAAAAGTTAATGGACATTGAACTCTTGTTTGAATTGTGTTGATGGAAAATAGATTAATTATGTTAAAACGATAAATGAATTGGTTCGTTATTGTTGACAATGGAGAATTCGTTGACTTCGTTAATATTGGAAATAGTAGTAAATTGATTGACTTCATTATATTGGCAAGGGTAACGTTAGTATTGTACTAGTGTATTTGAGTGAGTTGTTTGAGAGAAAGAAAGAAAAAAATTCAATTGTATAAGAAATAATGATAGGGTGTATACATGGTTCTTGGATTTAGGAAACAATCTGAGTGTCGTATGCTATCTATTTTGAAATTTCTTTATGGTTGATTTGACATCTCACGTAGACATAATTCAATTGAGGTAGGATATTTTGACTATCAATTTTTTTTTACTATCACTTTAATCACCATTGGATTAAAAGTTATTTTTCTTTTCTCTCTCTTCATTCAACTTTTTCTCTAATCCAATGATGATTAGAGTGGTACTGAAGTGGTAGTAGAAAACATTAGTAGTCAAAATATTATAACTGAATTCAATTTGGGTGAACTACTTAAATTTTATCTTTCTAATTATTTATAATGGGTTTTATAAGAGTTATGTTGTAGGAAAAGTAGTTGTGTAATGTTATAGAGATTCATTTTGCGTGCCTTAATTTTTATTTTTGCTTCAAAAAGTGCAGGCCCCACAAAATGTTGTGTGTGTAGAAAACTTTTTTGTGTCATGTGTGACATGATAGATGCAAACTCCTATTATAATTTAGAAACAATATCAACATTGGAGTCCGTATAAATTTCCAGATCCAAAAAACTCGCAACAATTGATATCAAAAAACTTGGATTGTTAGTGGTGTCGTGAATTTAAACGACTCAAAATAGTAACAATGTTTCTTTGAAAAAGAGCAAATTGGCTCAATAACTCGGTTCCAGCCATTATGGCTGAAATTTGTGGAACAAGAGTTACCGTTGAAAAGTTCGATGGTAAAATCAACTTTAACTTGTGTCAAGTGTGCTGTTCTGACACAAGGTATGAAAAGGGAATTTTTTTTGGTAAAGCAAACAAGCCATATGCGATGTTAGATGATGACATGGACAAGAAGACACTTTCAACTATTCAATTATGTTTGTTCAACGATGTTTTTCAGGAGGTGTTGTTAGAAAAGAATGGCGATTTTGTGGCTGAAGCTAAAAAGCTTGTATCTTACAAAGTCTACAACAAATCAATTTTGGATGAAGCAACAATTGCACAAATTGTGCATGAAGGAAGGTATTTTGGTCCAATATCATATTACTGAATTTAATTCCATAATCAATTACCTTGCCAAATTGGAAGTTAAGGTTAAGGATGGAGACTTAACCATGATATTATTGTGCTCTTTAACACCTTCCTACTCTCAGTTTCCTGACACAATGATGTATGGGAGAGAATCAATCTCTTTGGAGAATGTTAAAATCAGTCTTCAAAGCAAGGCAAAGATAGATGGTGATTGAGTAGCATGAATTATCACGAAAAAGCCTTGGTTTCTAAAGGTAAAGGAAGGTCGACTAGTAGAGGATTTGAGAGAAGCATGTCTAAATCTAGGTCCAATAAAAAGGGTATACAATATTATCATTCCAAATACTTTAGACACATCAAAAGAAATTGTTCATAGAAGGCAAAACAAGTTGATGAGACAGAAACCACTACGATGATAATCAATGAACAAAATGGTGGAGATTTTCTCACAATCTCCAAAGGTAAATGCACTTCCTCTCGTAATGATGAGTGGCTCATAGATTCCGAGTGCTATGTTCATGTTTGCTCCAGATAGGATTATTTTGACATGTTTAAAAGAAAGTAAGGGTGGAGTTGTATCCTTGGGGGTGGAGTTGTATCCTTGGGCGATAGGTCTATATGTGACGTGGTCGAGACATGAACAATTAAAATAAAGATGTTTGATGGTACGCACTTTAGTGAAGTGGCTTATATCCCAAAAGCACGTGTAAATTTTATTTCAGTTATCCAATTGGACTCAAACAATTGCAAGACTACAATGGCTAAAGGAGTTGTAAAAGTCATACAAGGTTGTATGATTCTGGCAAAAGGAAGGAAGTGCAAATATTTGTATCATTTGGAAGGGAGTGCTCTCTATAGTCCCAAAATCTTAAGGTGGTGTTTGGCAAGCCTCTTTTTCCAATTTTCCTTGGCATGTGGCGTGTGGATTCCAAAAAACACATGTTTGGTTAGATGGATTCAGATAAAAAAACTAGTGATCCAAAATGCATGGGTTTTGAGAAATTGTTAGGCAAAAGACGCTTTGTCCACTGTTTGGAAAGCTGTTTCGTATGTGGTTTTTTGAAAAACCACGGCTAAAGCAAATTTTGTGTAACCAATATACCCTTGTGTAGAAGCAAATTTGACAGCTGTGCTCTTTTTTTAAATTTTAAAATCAAGGTTATTTTAGTAATTTAACATTGTTTTTCCATCTATATCTCACTCCAACCAAACATACATACCCTAAAATTTACCTAATTTTCTCAGTAAAGTTTTTCCCCACCAAACAATTTTTTTTACATTTTTCTACCTATCTCACTTTATCTATCTTTCCAATCATTTCTCTATCTATTACATTTCCCTACTATTCCAAAAAAAAATTCTCAACCAAACGCCCCCTAAAGGAAAATTGAAAGCTGAGTACAAATAGTAGGCACTTCCGTGTGTAGAGACAAGAGATGGCTTTTGAGTGCAAAAGATGGCGAAAAAAATGTATATGCAATGGCCGTATTTTACAAATTGGTAAAGTTAGAACGAAGTTTCGATTCGAGTTATAATGTAGTTGTTTTTCAAGGCCAATGCTTTATTTTCTCTTTGTTCAATAATCTCTCATGAAAATTTTGGTTACATGGGAGCTCTCTAATTCAGTGGGAGTGTAGTTTTCACGGAAGAAGACGAGCACGAATAGTACATGAATTTTCTTTTGACTTCAAGTGGAAGATTATTAGCATTGAAACCCAAAGTTACCGAGCATTAAACTCTTGCTTGAATCATGTTGATGGAAAATTGATTGATTTCTTTATAACGAAAAATTAATTGGCTCCATTATATTTAATAATGGAGAATTGATTGACTCCTTTATTATTGGAAATAATGATAAATTGATTGGCTCCATTATTATTAGCTAGATTAATGTTAGTTTCTTAAAAGGAGTAGTAAGATCCCTCGACAAGACTCTGCCCCAAGCCCACAACAAGGACTCTACCCAAGAGCCCTCGACAAGGGCTATTAGTGTGCATGAGTGAGTGAGTGAGTTATTTGAGAGAGAGAGAGAGGAGAAAATTCAATCATATGATAAATAGTGGGAGGGTATATATGCGGTTCTCAGGTTTAGGGAAAAATTTGAGTGTCGTATAATTTCTACTTTTAAAATTTCTTATAGTGGTTTTGATATCTCTCGTGGAGATAATCCAATTTTGGATGAAAAATATTAGACCTTATCTTTTCAATTACTATAATTTTTCAACATTATCATTATTAGAGCTCACATACTATTCCAAGTATGTCTGAAATTCATAACACAAACAATTATTCCTTCGATAATCAAAAAAATAACATATAACCTAATAAAGGCACCTAATGTAGAATGAATGAGAAATTAAGAAAAGTTAAAAGAGACGATAATGAAAATAGAGTAATTACTCATAACTGTTATTATGGGATTAGTATCAGCAATGTGCGTAAGCATAACTAAAAGAAAAATACTTAGAACAACATGCAATCAAGAGTCATGCAACCTATTGCTATTTTCGCCTTTTATATACTTTTTCTTCTTTGGTTCTCTTTCATTTTATTTTTATTTTTATTTTTAGTAGGTAGTCCCCTTTCATTTTTACTACTTGGAATATCAATTCAATCAATCGATATTCTCTATCCAATATCACGTCCATCCAATGGAGAAAGTCAGCAAATTTACAAGATCAAATAAAGAAAGCAAGATTCACATTAACTTAGGTACTGTAATGTTGTTTAGAAGACAATTCAATCAATGTGGATTAGGCTTTTTCATTATTTATTTCTTTATTTAGGAAATTTTAATAATTACTAGTTATTTCCTTTTTGTTATTTTAGATTATGTTTGAGTGTGCGTTGATTATGCGTTATTTCTTTTGATTGTGCATGATTATAATTATTTATTTATTTTGTTATTTTATTTTTGCCTATTTAAGGCTTGGAGAACCCTATTGTTATTAGGTTATTTTTGGTTAAATAAAATTAAGAAAAGAGAAATAGTATTTTCTCACAATCTTTGTATTTGTTCTTCTTTCTGTTTAGCCAATCGGTTACTGCTTCGGCATTATTTGGTAATCAGAGCTTTGGTTGTCACTTAAATGACTGAACAAAACAATGGCGATCGAGGTCAAGGTCGTAGACGACGGGGTCGAGGTGATGGTGGCGGTAGAGGGCGTGGTAACACCCTTTATGGCGACGGCTATAACACCTCACAATTTTAAATTAAGTGTTTAAACCATTAAGTGTGTAATTAAGTGGAGATTCAGTGAAAATTCTAAAGATTAGGCCAAAATACAAAGAAAGGGCAAAACGGTAATTAGCCAACACGCAACCCTAGGAAGATAAAAATTGAGTAGAAGGTCTCAGATGGTAAAAATAACCCTGGAAATGGGTTCAGAACGAAACATTGAGTGGATAGGCAAGTTTCAGAAAAATCAGTGAATAATGTTTTTCGCGGGTAAAAATACTGCGGTACGATTGCACCGTAAAACGTGCCAGTTGAGTTTTGAGCTCTAGGTTTCAAATATGAGTAATAAATGGTCTATTAAGTTAGGAAATATGATTGTTGATAAAATCTGATGAAAGTAAGTCATTTTGGGGAAGCGTGCCAACGGCGCGCGCAATAGCTTAAAACAGTGTTTTCTCCGAACGAATGGAGGACTCTGAATTCATCTGATCAAGCATAATTAAAGGAGAATAGTTAATGTTAAAAATTAGAATTTCTAAATAGGTTTTGAATTTAAGGATGTTTAGTGACAGTTCGGACGAGTTTTAAGTCGCGTGAGGTGGTGTGGGACTCACCCCACTTAAAAATTCACTTAAGACACATCATCACTACATTATTCATCACCACCTCCACTCCCCTTCAGCCCTCAAACCCACACCCCCCTCTCTTTCCTTCCCAATTTTCTTTCAAATTTTCTCCTCACTTTAATCACTTATTTCTTCACCAAATTCAACAATGTTTGTGTTGAAATTTGTTGGAGGGAACCTTCTAAACCCATTGGTACCACTCTTGAGCCTTGAAATCGTGTGTGTGAGGAGATCCTGCCCATTTTCAGCCGCGACTTGGAGGGAAAATTTGATGTTCATGGAGCTTTCAAATGCTCTAATGGTAGAATATGTCTAGGAGGAGCCCATTGCCTAGCTTTTGAGTAAGTTTCTACACCTAATGGTTGGTTGATTCATGAGATTGTGTTATAGAACCCTAAAGCTTGCATTGTATGATGTGTGATGTTAGAGAGCTCAATTGGGAAAAGTTTGTACATGAAAATGTCTTAGAATAATATGCATTATTGATAAATGCAATGAAAATTTTAGGTGAAAATTGATGATTTTAACTTAGAATAATTTTGATGGTCATGACATGGAATCTTGGAAAAATGTGTTGTGATGTTGATAATGAGTTGTTGTATGATAGAATGATGATATAATGTGATTGGTTGAGTTGAGGAATAGTTGAAAATGGAAAGAAATCCTTTAGGATTCCCTAGGGTATAATTCGGCCATTGTGGGAAAGATTGAGGAATTGATGTTGAAAAATTATTTGGATGATGATTGGTGTAGTTATATGGTACTTAGATGGGTTGTGTTGTGGTTGGAAAGTGTTTAAATCAATGGAAAAAAATGAATTGTGTTTAGAGACCTAAATGAACCTAGAACGAACTATTTAGCGAAACGATGCTTAAAAGACGTAAAACGGCGAAACGACACTTGAAATGGCCTTATGGCAACCCAAGGATGGGTACTAAAATGAGAAAGAAAATTTAGAAAAATAAATCTCCAATTAACACATGTATGGCCGAACCACTAAGGGGGTGGGGAGGAATTTTGCGGTTTTCGCGTTCTGATGTAATTCGACGCGAAAATGGCGAAACGGCACTTGAACTGGCCTCTTAGCAACCTATTGAGGCGTAATAAAATGAGAAAGAAAATTTAGAAAAATAAAATTGGAAATAAGCCTAGGATGGCCGAACCTACCAAGTGTGGGTGAGGTGATTTCGTGACTTTTGCGTTTTGATGTTATTTGACGCGTACTGATGGCTGTACGTGATTGTATAGGTTGTCGTACGTTGACTTGAATCCCGAACCTTGAATCAGGGAGTTGCCCTTGATCCTGGACTAAGTGGATTGAGGTAAGTAATTGGTTCAATGCATGTATAATTGTAAATTAGCATGTATTGTTTGAACTATGAGTGATTGGGAATTTCCTCTGTGTAGGCATTCTGTTGTGTACCAAGTTGAGGGATAAGCTGCTGCGGAGCTTGTGAGAAAAATATTTAAGGTAACCTCTTGGTACTGGGGCTTGTTCCCCTTTTCTGTTCCACCTTGCCAGTTGATGGCAATGGTAGGAAGTGTATATAAGTAGTGTAGAACACATGAGCATGCATGCATTATTACACTGGGTACTTATGTACCGAGTCTCTGGCCAGTAGACAGTTTTTCTTAGCCTTCGGGCAATTTCAGACTTCCACTGGATAGGTCTCTGAGAGGGAGTTCCAGTTGACCGAGGGTCATGGTGTGTGATCCGGGTAGGAGCACACTAGGAATGTCTCTGGCGTTTTGGATGGTTGGGGCATCATGGTTGTGGTTTTTTTGGAACGCACCTTGGATGATACCCATAGGCTTATATATGCCCAGGGCGTGCGTGGTATTGGTAGCTACCATCCCGTATCGTCGTAGTTTGTATCTCTATATTCTCCATTTCTCTAAAACCCTTGCTATATCCCGTTTTAAAAATTGATTGTTGTATTCTATTCATATGCATCGAAGTGAACCATTGGGCGGAGTTTTCTCCAAAACCTCTGGGTTACTGAGATATATTCGTATATCTCACCCCGTCTGGGGGCATTTATTTCAGGAGGTAGCAGTGGAGCTGGAGCAGCGGGCAAGATGCCCGCAGAGTGATTCAGTGGAGTTTTAGCCTTTTGCATTTTGTTGGCCATGTGGCCTAGACTAGACTTAGGGCATGAACATCTCATTTGTATTTAGTAGGAGCTTCATTAGTATCTTGTTCATGTCATTTTGCCTAAGTCTAGTGGTCATGCCATGTAGTTTATTTTACCATTTGTATTATGTTGTAATATTGGAATATTGTAATTAAGTTTCATTGGGAGTTGTAAGTTGTAAAGCAATATTGTAATCGTATCTTGATGCATGTCTATTTATGATGGAAGGGCCTTAGGCCTATTGTAGGTTATGATTATATGTATGATGAAAATGTGCATGAAAATGGTGTTAGTGATTGCAACTATTTAAGAACGATTAATATGAGCTATATGTCTAATAACTATGAACTGGATTGGGTTGTAACTGCCTCAAGGCGTTGTTGGTCCTTGTGTGTGCCGCCCATTGAGTTATTACTGTATTATTATGTGATTATTAGGTACATTTGAGGCTTAAATGATCTTGTACAAATTTGGGGATTATTGGAAAAACAAAGGAAACTCTGGCGAATTTTTTGTAGAATTGGTAGATTTTAGGCGAACTTCGGAAGAGCATATCTCCCTCCATAGAGGTCCAATAGGGACGTGCCATATGCCATTTTGAAGGTTAAGATGCACTCTACCTTGTGTCAAAATTTGGGGAAAATATGGGTTGGTCTTCGACCTGGAAAAATTGGAGGAACGCAGACTGCTCATGTGCCCACTGCACATGTGGCAGTTCTGGTCTAGTATTGGGAAATTAATTCCCGCTTCGTTTCTCAGTCAAATTAAGCGTATGATATATCAAATCGAAGATTGAGGTGTCTAATTTATGGTGTTAAAATTTGAGAGCAATTGGATGAGTGGATTTAGTGCAGTAATTCGTGGAGTGAGAGAGGTTTAGAGCTATTTTGGGATTAGTTGGCTATTTTGCTTATCCAACTTCAAACGGCAATAACCGGAGCAAATGAGCTCCGAATTGAGCGTGTGATAGCTTGTTGAAAAGGGAATTAAGTAAGACAAAGATATAATCTGAGAAGAAGGTCTGTTTGTGAGCGGTGTGTTCGCAAAAAATTTATGAGTGAACCATGTTCGAATAGGTAAAAACGTAAAGTTTGGTAATTGGCTAAGTGGGTTTATGGGAACCCCTTAGTAACTTATAATAAGTAAAGTGTGATGTGTAAATAGATAAAATAAATATTCCGCAAGAGTGAACAGTTATAGTCACAACTTTTAATTATTACGCATTTTATCGTTTTAAAGGCTCGCGTAATAACCGGAAAAAGTTTATTCGTATTTTTATAAATGAATTGCTGTAATTGTAACTGCGCTTAATATCATAATTAATGTTAACAATACCGGTACGTAACGGGCTGTTACAACGGCGAACAACCACACATTGACGCGCGAGACGCCACAATGGTAGCAATGACTACTACAATGGCAGAACATGGTAGATGAATTCAGGAGCTCGAACAACTGTTTGTCCAAACACAGTTGGCTGAGTCAGATGAAGGATGGGAATGTGAAAGATCATCTCATGAGAAGGAAATGAGATTCTGGAACTGGAACCAGGAACGACGAGGACGAAGTCAACCTGGAAATCAATCTTTTTTTGCTAAGATTGAGGTGAAGATTGAGATCCTGGAATTCAAGGGCACCACTCATCTCGATGAGTTTATCGACGTGTCACACACCGTCGAAAATGTAACACCCCGTATATATCTGGTAGTGTTATCATTACATCGTATTAAGCTACGCTTAATTAAAAATGCGGAATATTCTTTTTCTTTTTCATTATGACATCATTATCAATTACCAACTTGATTACTTAATCGATTTCATAAAATATCGCCTGAATGTAAATTGCAATAAGACATATACTAAAATACCTCAATATATAAATAAAGTGAGTATCTAAATCACAGATATACATCACGTAGTCCGGACAATATCTTGATACATTATTACAACTCCAAATCAACTAAAACATAACTAGTCTATGTGTCATGGACAATCCTCGTGCTCACCAAATCAACAATGTCTCAACAAGATAATCATAAACATAAAATGAAGCTCAAAGCATAAAAGCAGCATGCATATCCAGCATCCAACAAGTCAGCATATAATATCATCAATATCTAACTCAGCTCCGGCCTTCTGCCGCCTGAGGTTTCAACATTACCCGAACCTGAAATAAGCATTCCCCAAACGTGGGGTGAGATCTCTAAACAAGAAATCTCAGTAAGACAAGGGATCCTCAAGGATCTTCCACCCCAAGCTCACTTACATGTGCAATATAAGTTCTAAAAGCATTTATATCAATATCAGTTCCAAAACTATGCAGTGCAACAGATATTCATGCCATGTGTGTTTATCACTATTCTACTGGCCAGAGAAATGCAGGAATACGTCTATACCTACATGTAGTACAAGGAACACAGCTTGCACCTCACCCACAGCCTCACCATCTTGTATGTACCACATACTCAGGCTTACCGTATAGGTGGAACACCACATGCATATCATAAAGGCACTAGCATATAACAGCTCAACAGCATTTCCAAAACATCAAAAGCATGTAGCACAACATGCATATAACCATACCCTCATGGGACATGGTGGAACCACAACATGGCTAAACCGAGGATACGAAAGCTTACCTTGCAAGCTCACTATCCAATGCCAAGAGTCCTCACAGCTCCAGTCCAACACACAGCAGATCACAATCTGATATAGGACCAGCAAGTGTATCAACATACATAGCTCAAAAACATTAACATAAAGACTACGTTCTCCTTTAACGATTTACGTCTTAAAGCTTCCAACAAAGCTACAAGTCCTAAATCACATGATTCTGACTTAGTTCATTAATTAAAGAAGTTCAACTTCATCACTCTAGGGTCCACAAACCCCCAATAGCCTACTGTCCCCACAACACAGCTACTGTTCTTCGAAATCCCAGAATATTCGGATATTCCTCGGGACTTATCCGGATATCCAATATCCGGATATCTCTCTGGCAATATCCGGATATCCATATCCGGATATCCAGATCCCCATATCCGGATATCCATATCCGGATATCAATATCCAGATATTTCACGGGCAAATATCCAGATATTTCGCGACAGAATGCAGTTTCTGCATTTCGCGAAGATATCCTTCAAAGGTACCATTTTTACCGATTACAGAAGCCTAAACATGCATTTCTATGTGTGTTTGACATTACCCCAAGTTAGGTTATCATCTTTTAACCATTACATGCATCAAGGTTCCATTTTTAAGCATAAAAACTCAAGTTCAAGGGTGATGACCATACCACAAGCTTGAAACAGTAAAGGGAGATGCTCTTGGAACTCACTCGAAGCTCCCACAGCCCAGCACACTCAAGGACACGAAAATGGACCAACAAGATGGGCTCTTGCACACAAAGGTCACTCCTTGGACCTCACAATGCCATGACAATGGCTCCAACACAACAACTCCCCAAAGTCAGCACCAAAGGTATTCCAAGACAACACACCATGTAATATCCCAGAAAAATAATAGTAATTTATAATACAATAAATTAATAATAGTAATAAATTATAAATTAGTAATAATAATAATGGGTGATAAATTGTTATTATTTAATTGATCATTATGCTTTAATGTTTGATTATTTGATTGGTAATGTTTGATTGGATTAGGATGAGTCAACAAACATAAATTATTTAGATATGATGACTCAACAAACATAAATTGTTTAGATATGATGACTCAACAAACATAAATTGTTTAGATATGATGACTTAACAAACATAAATTGTTTAGATATGATGACTCAACAAACATAAATTGTTTAGATATGATGAGTCAGCATTGAGTCAGTAATGTATAAGTCCTAAACTTCAACTATAAATAGAGACCTAGCCTAACCAAACCAATTCACTCTTCTCTACTACTCTTTTTCTCTTCTCACTCCAAAAAGTTTATTTTAATTATTTTCAATCTTTATATTTTTTTATCAACCGGTTCTCTGCCCCAAATTACTCTTTTCTTCTAAAAGTTAGCGAAAACGGAGACCAGGTAATCCTAATCCCTAGGTATTTTTAGATTATATTTTATGTCAAATTTGGTATGTGTAATCCTAATCCTTAGAAGTCTTAGGTTAATTTTATATGAATTTTGATAGGGTAATTATGATCCTAAATATATCATAGGGTTGTCTTATATGAAAAATATTGTATGTAATCCTAATCCCAAATAATTATGTTGACCTGTATATATAATTACGTTCGTTATAAATTCAATTTTTGTTGATAATTACTATCTGCATATATATATTCGATTACAAATGTTTCCTCAATTTGCTTCTGCCGAACTCGGAACTGCATATATACCTTCACTGCAAATTTCTTTCGTTTTCGTTTTATGTGCAATTCTTTAATTGAATTCAATGGTAATGGTTGTTGGTTTTATATATATAAACATTGTTCACAAAACAAAAACAAAAAAAAACTCCTTCTCGATTTTTGTGCGTCACTTTCCATTAAAGTAGTTGCTGATCGTTTCTTTCAATTTGCAAATTAGTTATATGCATATATTTGCAATGTTATTTTTCTCGGTTTACGTGATCAACCTATTTCAAATACATGCTTTCAGTATATGTTGTTAGTTACAATTGTTTCTTTTGAATCCTGTGCTTTATTTTATAAATTGAGGCACTAAAATATATATATGTTTTGATAAATTAGAAATTAATTGTTAGTTGCAAAAAAATAGATATTACATATATTTGAAATAAATTGAGGAATTTTGTTATGTTTGTATAAAAAAAAAAATTAATAGTGGGAGGATAGCTTTGGGATGGTACCTCCCAAAGTGATGAACACAACTTTTGGGCTTTATGCCTCCGATGTGAAACTGATGTGAAAATGATTATATCCGTTCTTCCCAAAGTGGTGTCTGGCAGGGTTCCCCGGGATACTAGTAGCAACTTTGGGAAGAGGTGTGCACACTAGGAAGATGTGAATTGATTATGGCCAAAGTGATTTGTTTGTGACTGGCAGGGTTTCCCGGGTCACAGGGTAGACTGGCAGGGTTCCCCGGGTCTACCATGGTTCTCTTCCCACTAAATAGACTAAATGGATTAAATAAATATTAATATAATTAATAACAAGTTGACATTTGATTCGAATTTTTGAGTTATATTATTTTATTGGATTATCATGAGTTACATCCTTTTTGTTTATTTATTTATTTTCGTATATCGGATTTGGATTACCAGCTTTGCTGACTTTTGTGTTTGTTTAACTGCAATGATCCTTCACGGGGAGCAGATTTTCAGTGAAGCATGTTGCAAAGGATGGGGCTAGCTGTGGGCAGCGAGGATCACGACTCGGATATTATATTTCTAGCTAGTTTCTAAGTTTAGAAATTTTATGAGATTTAAATAAATGCATAAGACATATTTCCTTTATTTAAACTTTAGTCTTTGGTTTTATTTTTAATGTAATAAATTTAGCCTTGCACCTGTCCATAGTACAAGTGCGGCAGTAACACTTTCCAAATTTGATTATTTTGAACTTCCGCTGTTATTTACAAAAATTATTGAAATTATTTATGCTATTATCAATTGTTAGAATTTGGGGTGTTACAAAATGGTATCAGAGCCCTGAGTTTAACTTGGGTTCACTTTTGATACTAACTCACGGGATCAAAGATCCCAGAGTTAAATAAATAAATAAGAACATAAATAATAAAAATAAATTTAAATAAAATAAAATAAAATAAAAAATAAAATTAAAATTAAACGTGAGAGATGGGTAGTGAAGGGTTATTTTCTTGTCCTTTAAATAAGATTTATTTGAAATTCTAATAATTGCATGTTTGAAATTATTTTGTGACTTGTTATGTGATTTATTGACTTGTAATTTTATTTTAGCAAATGAATAGAATTTTCTACAGGCTAAAAGGGTTTCTTCTAGATGTGATTTTTTTGCTGTTGCTAAAGAAATGGACCGACGTCTGAGGGCTATTGAAGAGGGCTATTGACAACAAAAGATCTTGCTTTAGCACTTACAAAGGGGACAAGTTGCTCTTGAAAATTGGACGACATGGAAAAGTTGTATGAAGTGACAAAGGAACATGAAGATTAGCATTGGCTCATTTTATCTGAAAGAGGAGGCGGATAGTTGGTGGTCCATTTTGAAGAAGGATTTAACTGGGAGATTTTCAAGGAACGAGTCCGCAATAGATTCTACCCCGACGCAATTAAGTGGCAGAAACAGGAAGAGTTTGCAAGGTTCAGGATGGCAGGAAAGATGACAGTGCAGGAGTACACTGACAAGTTCATTGAGCTCTCGCGTTTTGCTTCAAATCTTATTCCTACGGAGAGGGACAGGGCACGTAAGTATGAAAAAGGGCTGACATTCAAAATTCAGAAGTCCTTGGGAGGTATACCATCACAGACCTTCCAGGAAGCTTATGAACGAGCTTTGAACATTTTTGACATCTTACAAACTGAAGAGGAAGTCATGGAGAGGAACAAGAGAAAGCAATTTGGCAGTGGTCCTCAACAAGTTAGCGGTGATAAGAAGCCTCGTTATGATAACAGGGGAAATAACTGGAGTGACAAACAACCACAGGGACAGAAGTATGCTGACAGAGGTAATTATGGCGAGAATC